>NC_056742.1:344922605-344997605 GCF_019279795.1 Protopterus annectens | reverse complement strand
GAAAAATGCATTATCTTATCCTTTGAGAATTACACCTATGAGAGCAGACCCATTTGTTCAAGATATGGGAACTTATGTGGTAGTGACCTAACTTTTGACCAGTATGTGTGACCTGTGATAAGAAAATGCTTCTATATTGTGCAGCATATAAACAAAGGGACTGCAACTGGATCTAAAGATATCATTATCCTTCTTTACCCATCATTCCTTAGGCCAACCATTGGATATTCCTTTGGCATGTTTGTGTCCAGACACATGCAACACATTTTAACACCACAGAGATACCCTACTAAAAGGAAGCACTGCATAAACAATATGTCCTACATGGACTGCCTCAAAGCCCTGTCACTATACTTAGTATCCTACAGACTGCTAAGAGATAATCTGTGTCTAGCATGCAAGGCATCTTCTGACCCAGAATGGATGGACCTACTGCACATCTGCAAGTAAAATGACATCAGAAATATTCAGTCCAGGGATCCAAACCTCTTTTGCAGACATCAACAGAATGGTTTGGAGGGATGAGTATATCTTGCAGGGGGTACCACTGGTCTGGAACAGACTCACCATCCATGTAAAACAAAGCTCATCCCTGTACATATTCAAGCTTTTCTCCCTGGGCTGCTGCTGAAAAGGGATTTTGCATAGCCAAGTCAGAGTTTCCCCAGTCAAAATTGCAATAAATAAAACTAAAAAATAAGCACAACTTGGATCTATGGATAAGTAATAGAAACTTTACCTGAGGACTGCCCCCTGAACTACTGCTGAAGGACAGTGACAACTCCTAAATGCTTTACTTCATGCACAGTTCCCCTCAGATGGTATGATCCCAATTATCCTCACTAGATATAATGTATAATTATCAACCTTGGGATTGGTAAGGCTGATCTAACACCAAATGGACTAGGTCAATTCAAGCACTAAAAGGGAAACTAAGTTGGCTTTAAATGGCCTGCAAAGGCAGCTAGCCTAGTATTTACCCAATAACCTGTTACAGTTTTATAGTTCTTAATGTTCAGAAAATGAATATTGTTGCAAAAACCTGTTGTTCTATTATCTTTTTAAGTGAATTAGAACATTATTTAAATATTGCCCCCAACCCCAATTACTTTTGGCTTTTTCTAGATTTCCTTTAAGTAGTTGAGACATACGGAGAGGTGTAATTGCAGTACTGATGAATAGTTGCATGATTTTTCATTTGCATTTTGATGTATTAGTAAAGACTTGCCTTGTCTTGTTTTGTATTAATGATTTAGATTGAATAAGGAATAGGTGATGTACATGTAGGAGTATGCCAGAGTAAAGGTACAGAAGGAATAGGTGAGGTATATAAATCTAAGCATGTCAGAGTAAAGAAGATAACTATAGGAAGAAATACATGGGCAGGTATATATAAAAATATGAGGTAAGTATAGCAGAACCAAAGAAACGCACCAAAAGGACTATAGGTTACTTTGTTAAATAAATCACATAGGCATAAAGTAGGTGTCTTGATTCATCATTCTATTCATCACATATTATTTTTTATTTTTTATTTTCCTAAAGAAATATTTCTGTGCAATCAACTGACTTGACATAGGTGAATCTTTCACAGGAGGACTGTTTAACATAAAGAATATTCATGTTTTTTTGTAAAATTATTTAGATATGTTTTATATTTTCTATTCCTTTTTAATGATCATGGCACTTTAAAAACAGTACCTTGGCTAATTAATTAATTAATTGTTGATTTTTAGCAACTGTGTGAAGAGTATTTAAACATTCAGATGGTGTTGGACTTGTTGTTCTGATGAAGTCATACTTTTTGATGAAAGCGCTCAACATGATTATTTGTGGATGTTTTTATTCAGCATTTTATTAAACGAAGTAACCTATAGTCCTTTTGGTGCATTTCTTTGGTTCTTGATTTTATTTTTGCACCAACACACCACTTTGTTGTTTATAGTCTGTAAGTATAGCAGAAATGGTCCTGTCATTACCAGTAGCCCAGATAGGCTAGTACTGATATGAATAGGAACCATAGTAATTAAGTATAAGGGAAATGTCCCAACAGGCACCAGAAGTTCAGATGTGTAAGTATAGGTAAGAATAGTTGAGGGCACAGGTATTAAATATACTATGGTTCAGGAGCAATGGTCCTGTTTCTCGGGGTGCAGTACAGTAGGGTAAGTATTATAGATAAGTAAAGTATGTAAATGCAGGAGAAACTATGAGGTAAATGTTGGAACATTCATCTGTTTCAGCACCAAGAGGATGGTGGGTATCATATGTAAGAGTAGATGAGGTGCTTCTGCATTCAAGAACAGGAAAAGTAAACACTCAAATTAAGTAAAATAGATGCTCCTATTGACACCTAGAGTTGGTGGAACACATTTTGTAAATACTTGTCGCAGCCCATGGAAAGAAAATCCCACAAAAAGAAAATCAATAAATGTGTTTGAGGGAGGCTGTACTATGAAGCTACGTAATGTCAACAATGCAACCAAAGTTCTTGAAGAAAGATACCAAAGATCATGAAAAGGAAAGGTGGGAGAAGAGTGAAATTAGTTATCCCAAATCCTGTAGTAGGGAAAATAAAGATATATGTAGTTTGTAGGGCACAGAAAGATGTTAAGAGTGTATCAATGTTTGGAGGGGCACTAAGTAGAAATAAGAGCATGTGTACACACGAGTGGATGTGGGGAATGTCAAATATGGGAGAAACAGAATTGGGGAGAGAAACTATCTACTGAAAGAAAGTACTGGAAATGTGGGAAGAAAATAGGAAAAAGTCAGACTGAGTGCCACACTGGTTTAATGTCTCCACCGTCCTTGAAATGCTGTGATTGCCATTATCTGAGGTAACAGTAAATAACTGCTAACCATCTTGTAAAAGTATTTCTGAATTCTCTGCTTGCTTAAAAAAACAAAATGCAGCAATAGTCTCTTGGGTTTGCAGTCATCGAATGCAGAGTTCATAAGGTTCTATATTGCTATGTGGCATCCTAGATATATGGTTAGACTGGTAGAGGAGAATTTATGCATTAAAATTAATAAGTAAACAGCATGTAAAACACGAGCATGGATGGAATGTGAAAAAAATGCAAAGCAGTGAATTTGCTGGTATTAAGTGCTCTGTACAGCAGAGATGTAAAGCAAAAGGGTAAACCAAATAAAAGTAAATTCCCTTGGGTAACAGATAAATCCAATGTGCTTTACTTCTCTTAATACCAAGGAGTACACAAAAAGAAACTAAAGGCTCATCCCATAAGCCAGTAGCTGTGCAGGACTGCATGCAAATCTATGCAAGCTAATATTTGTTTTAATTATTTGTTTTGAATACATTCCTTTAAGGTAATATCAATTCAGTTATTTAGAAAAAATAAAAGTAAAGGTATGGGAAAGATGACAGCCACTAAAAGCACTTACAGTATAGTACTATCATGTGTGTATGTACAGTGTATGAAGTAGTTGGCTGACGCATCTCACATCAGTGAGCTGTGATCTGGTTAGTGCTTATTCTTAAATTACGTATGCCAACATTAAGATGGAGAAAACATGGCACCCACTAGATGTGCTACAGCTACTGTAACTACAGAGCACTGTAAGCTTTAAACTGAGTCTGTGGGAGACAAGAGCACTGGGTTATCCATGCACATTAGAAATATTTAAAAATGGCACCGGGAGATTGCAATTACAGCTGAACAGAAGTAATATCCATATGAAGAAGTAATATTCATATAAAGAATGGGAAAGTATCACAACACTGGAGTTCTCTAAACACTGCTCAAGATAAGGTGTAGGAAAATATAGAAATGGTACTGAAATTATTTTAAAATAAAAAGAATACTGCTAAACTTATGTTTAAATATGTATAACACAGGAAAGCTCCAATACCAGCTATTGTTCCTTAAAGAATACAGAAGAGGAAAGTTTGGTCCCAGGCTTGAGTGTTCATATATGCACTTTGGTGCACATAAATTCCATTTTCTCCCACTTTATTTTTTAACATTTAATAGAGTAAAATAAAAAAAATAAAACAGTCACAAAAGGCATTTAATTCATAGCACCACAGTTATGTTTCATTACACGTTTACAAGATACTGTTCATGTATAACTGCTGCGGACATTATTTTTCCTTAAGCCAGTGTCCTTGAAATCCAGATACTGTAATATTAATAAACCTAATATTTCTTTTTCTTTCCCTAAATGATCTTGTATAGTATAAATATATTATTTAGAAGTATGTGTAATTAATAATTTTGATACTGATTTTGGTAACATGTTCTAATTATTTTAGTTGCGCACATACATCCCCTATTCATAAATGTAGCCTCGGAATGGGTTTCCTCTAATACTTAGTATAGCTTCTGTGTGGCCCCCACTGGTCTCAGAGCACTAATCTGAGAGGGCCACTCAGTGGAGGCTCCTGTTAATAACACTGGTGGTTTATTGTTGTGGAAAACTCTCAATCACCCATCCCTCTCTAGTCAAAGGCCAGTCAGTCATCAAGTTTGGGGTATGAAATGGTCAGGTCTTACCCTCTGGATGAATTGTTTATCATCCAGCCTTCTCCAGTTAAAAGATCTTCTAGGCAGACATCAATCACATCTTATAGCTACAATAATCACTCACTGCATGTATGGGCTGTGTAGTCTCAACCCTGTCACGGGTTGGGTAGCAGGCAGTCATCATTTTGTGGTATTATCTTGCTCATGAGGCTGCTCTTCAAAGCTCAGGTATTCAGCAGTTGGTTACAGACCATCAGGCCGTTATCACTTCTTAGCTGGTGCACTTGTCTTCTCCATGTACCATGTCCTTTACCATGTATATGTTATAGGGCCAGTGCCTGAAAGAAGTGATGTGCATATCTTGGAAAAGGTGTGCTTTTACACTAAAAAAGCTTGACCTTTAGCAGGCATTTGATCTGTGTATCTGTATTTCCAACAAAATATACTGTCCAACAATTCAGAAAGAACCCCACTACTTACATTAGAAGCTGCAGTAAAAATGGTCTGTTTACATGATCTGTAGATTTCTAATTAAAAGACTCATTAGCCACAATGAGGAAAGATTGCATTATGGCTAATTTGCATATATCTGAATTGCCTTTAATTGCACTTTCCTCTGGTAGTTAACATTGGCAACTTATGCATCATGTTGGCATAGGCACCCTCTCATTCACCACCCCACATTTATAGACACATACACACATACGTTCAAAATCTTCTTTCTTTCTTTCTTTTTCTTTCTTTCTTCTATAATATTCCTGGTGTCTAGTGGTGGTGCAAAGGACTAATAGCTAAGGTGGAAAGGTACTGAGTACAAGGCTTGAAACTTTTTTTAGTGCCTTAAGGGCACACTTTGTAGCGTATCCCATGTATCTATTGTCCCTCCATCCTCCCCCAACACCCTCAGCCATGATCAATGTTGTTTTTATTGTTTTTTTTTCTAAGTGCCTTTCAGGCATGATATGCAGAGTATCACTGGTGTCTAATGCCCCCCAACCCATGTTTTTTTCATGTGCCATTAAGGCATGATACTAAAGTAGTGTCTAGTGTTCCCCACCCCCTGATCCAAGTCATGCTTCAGTGCAATTAAGGCACAATGTTAAAGAGAGATATCCCTGATGCCCAATGTTCCCATTGACACAAAGATGCTGGATTTACTCTTTAGTCTGGGGGAATGTGGAGGTATGATAGCCACCCATCCCCCACACACACATGCACACATCCATACACAATACAACCTTCCCACCTGATAGAACTCACAGACACATTCACCTATTCACCTATACACACAAACACACACACACACACACACACACACACACACACACACACACACACACACACACGCACACCCATATCTACCCTATTCTCTAACTACTTCCCCTACTGTAACTTCCCAGGCAGACACACAATCACACATGCAGCCACACACATGCACACCTCTAACACTACCAGTCCACTAAATTCCCTGGCACTTACCTTTACGGAAATAAATGAGCACAAGCTTTTAACCATGTTCATTAACATAAATGGTCATAAACAGCCATGTTACTTTACATAGTAAAGTGATTTTCTGAGTTGTTCAGCTGCATAAATACATTACCACAGGCAATTCTGAGGGATAACAAATGGCTAATAAGCACATGCTTCACTCTTGAAATGCCTCATTAGCATTTAGCATGACCTCACAGACAGCCCAGCATGGTGCTGCCCACCTTCATTCTAAAACACTGTGGTAGGCGTGTTTCTGAATATGAAATTCAGAGGTTTACACCCTGTGATAACACTTATGAATCATCCCTTTGGATGGGCATGACCTCAGAGACAGCCCACTGTGCATACCTCTCAACCTTTTGGAGCACAAAATCTGGACAAAGCCATAAATAATGAGGGGACAAAGGCCCAAAAATAAAGACACTTTTTAAATATTGCTCTTACAAACTTATAAAGTTGCTAGAACAACAGGTTTTGCATTAGCATGAATTTTCTGAAGGGTATGAACCCTGAAACTCAAATGCTTATCATTATTTTTTTACTTCAATCCTCAATGATTTACAATGATGTGCCAGAAACCATAATTTTATGTGACACAGACCAAAAATATGAGGCAAAAATCTGGGCATTCTGTGAAAATCTGTACAGTTGAGAGGTATGCTGTGGTGTTGCACATCCTTGCCTAAAACACTATAGTAGGGTTGTTTCTGAATACAAAATTGCAAGGTTTGCACCTCATGGCAAGATTTATGAATCTTCCATTTGGAGTTCATAGGTTTATAGGTTCATAGGTAGGTACTAGGCTATCGGCTCAAGGGCCTAAGTAAGCCTACCCAACAAGGTTCCCTGGCTTACGCCACCCAAGAAAGTTAGTTCATTTAATGCCTTTTGTGTCCCTTTCTATTGTATCTCAAACAGAGTTTTTTTATTTGTGTTTTTTTTTTTTTTTTATTCTGGCATGGAAGGCTTCTGCGCATCATTTATTTTGAGAAATTCGCCTATTTATCAATTCTCAGTGTTGTAGCCTCTTGCTAACATTTGTCTTTTGATAAAACTACTCAATGGCCACCCTTGAACATGTTGAAATTATGTGATGCCTACATCTGGCTTCAGTAAGTCCAAACTAGAGTGCAAGCTTCCAGTCAAAAAAAAGTGATTGTCATTGTATTAGAGGCTGCGTACATGTCACTGCAGTAAGCACAAACAAAATATCTTTCTTGGTTTTTAGTAGCTTACCATATGGGCTCATAGCTTTAGTACCCTGCTTTAATGTTTGCGCACGTTTTTCAATCAGCCCATTGTGGTGTGATACAAATGTAAAATATTTAATACCACTTTGTTTCATAAAGGTTTTAAATTCCTCTGACATGAATAGTGGACCAGTACCATTAACAATCAGCTGATAAAAGCTATTTTTTTTTTAACAGCTTTCTTAATACTCCATACACATTACTTTATGTTACTTTGAGTGTATTTTCACTGCTATCATGAATAGTAAGGTTAATAAAGGGATTAAAAATCTATATGGTCTATATGGTCACATAACTATGGTGCAATGGTCATTTTCAGTGATGCAGTGGTACTGGTAGTGATATACGCTGGACCTTTTTGCATCCACTGCAACATTTGGCTAAGTTTTCAATCTCCTTGTCCAATGTCTAGCCACAACAAAGAATTCTGGCAAGAGATTTCAGTTTTACCATCCACACATGCCCATCACAGAGATGATCCAAAGAAAGTAGGTTGCCTGATTTGCATCTCTAGAGACTCATAGCGAAGTTCCTTGTCATACGGCTTTAACTACTTTATTATAATATTTGTTCATTCTATAAGTGGGCCAGTCCATAAACCCCTTATATCCCCTTACAGCCACAACCTACAACACAAGGAGATGGAGTAAATAGTGCAGTGTAACCAACGAATCAGCATGATTTTTAGGGAGAAAAGTTGTGTACCCAGAGAAAACCCATACAGACATTGGTAAAATATGCAAATTCCACAAAGGTAATGGCCAGCCATCAGGGCTGAACCCTAGTCTATGTTGCTATGAAGTAAAGATCTTACTGTGGAGCTACCATGCTGCTCTTTCATAGCAGCAAAGGTTAGGTCAAAGAAGATGTCACCTCTAGGCCACCATCTTTTGACTAATTCTTGCACTTCTCAGAGTACAGTGTGATTTCAAGTTTCCCATTGAATATCAGCATTCATCATGGTAACTAAACTTCCATTTATATGCAGCACTCACCCACTGGATCCATGGTTGTCTGTCCTGCAGGCCTCTCATTAAGTATCTATGACAGTGTGTCATTAACATCATCATGTCACCTTGTCAGTTTCTTCCTTTACACAACTTGGCCAAGTTGTAAACTATCTGTAGAAATATTGAATATACCCCTTTATTGATGTATTGTGCTATTCTGTATCATAAGTTGAAACATTGCATGCAATCCTAACAGACAAAAAATAGATTAAACTGGGTAAGTTCAATGGGTCATAGGTTCATAGTTGTATACTAGGCTAATTACCACTAGGGTCATTAAAAGCCTAGTCATGCAACCCAAATTTATTCCATGAGGTTTTTGTCCTTAGAAGTTATTTTAAGGGGGTATATGTTAGCTAGGGCATGATTTAAATACTGCCTCTGTCCATCATAGACATAGTTGCCAGACCAGGTTTGAATTTCCGATTTTCCATCCACTGGTGCAGGCCATGTTTGAATAGGATTAAAGAAGAGCTTTGCTTCACGTGGATGGGAGCCTGTTCCAGAAAATGGGAATTCTCTGAGACACATAACCTATCCTTCCAACATGTCCTATTTATATTGTAAGTGATGTTTAAGTCCTTAGATCTAGTAGTTCTGACACTGTTTGTTTTGTAGCTATGCAAAAGGTCCATCAGAGTGGGAGTCCAAGGATGCCTTGTATGCTAGGCATCAATCACATCTCAACAGTCTGTAGGAAAAAGAGTATATAGATATGGCTTTGAGATGATCTGTACAGGACATTTTGTTTACATCTGGTATTCTTTTTATGAGGAACCTCTGTGGACATTTCAGCTCTTGCATGTGCCTGGTCATGTACATACTAAAGGGGACATTATCCTTAATGATGGGTCTAATGAGGGAAGAAAATAGTGGTACAGTGACTTCCCTGGACCTAGATGCCATACTCTTGCTTATAAATTGGGTGACATAGAATTATTTTCTTACTACCTTAGACACATGTTGATTGAAAGCGATGTTACTATCTATATGCATCCCCAAGTCCCTGATTACTGGGTCTTCTCTTAGGGGTGTTTTATAAATAAGGTAGTTTTCCAGGGTGTCTGACTTCCCATATGGTACTATTACACATTTCATGACTGAGTTTTAAGCCGTGGCTTGGGTACCAGTCATTTGCCTGTGTTAATCCTTCCTGTAGGATGTTAGTGTCTTGGGGGGATTCTATGACTGCTCCTAGTTTACAATCATCTGTAAACTTCATCAGCCAGATGCCCTTTACATTGGCCTTGACTTCTGAGAAGTAGATGCCAAAGAGGAATGGACCCAGCATGAAGCCCTGGGCAACTCTGCTGGTTTCAGGCCTCTTTGTGGAGGTGGTCTCCCCAGTCCTAACTTCCTGGGTCCTATCTGTGAGCCAGTTGACTATCCGTGGTGTTACATAAGGGGTTATGCCTAATTCCATGAGTTTGTTAACAATGTCTGAGTCAGGTATTGCATTAAATGCCTTAGCCAGGTCAAGATAGACTGTATGCACCATTTTACCCTCATTAATTGCCTTGGTGAACTCAAAGAAGTCCAGGTTTAGTAGGCATGACCTGCCCTTGGCAAAACAGAACTGGATTGGGTCTGAAGGTTCTTATGTCATTATTAATCATTTCCATGATAATTCTTTCCACTTTGCGTGTGAGATTAGTCAGACTAATAGGTCTGTAGTTCCCAGGATTCAAAGATTGTCCACCTTTGTGCAAAAGGATGACGGTTAGAGTATTCCATTCATGTACCTCAAAGCTGTTCAGAGGCTATGGTTGAATAATATCTTCAGTGGCCCTGATAAGTCATATTTTAGGCTGTTTAGGAGGTATCCTGGGATATTACTGTGGCCATCAAAGCTGTGTTCTTGGCCATAGAGAGCACATCTAGGACCTGCTCCCTATTGATGGCTGCTGGGGTTATGTTTGATGGTATTTTCTTGGGGGTGGCTGGGGGTGATTGGGGTCTAAAGTTGGAGATGACTTTGTCAGCCAAGTAGATTTGCTAAATCTTCTAGCTCCTTGCAATTGGCTCCATTTACAGCCCATTTAATACATTGTAGTGTGTCACCTTTAAGGTTTCAGACATAACTTATGGTTGTCCTTGACCTGAGAATATAGATTTATCTCAAAATTGGCTTTCTTTGATTAAATTAGCCTCTTAATTGTCAATTCAGCTTGATCAGAGAGTTTCTGTATATTGTTTAAACTTTTTACTTTATTTTAACGTATATGAATAAATAAATACAAAATTCAGCCATCAAATGAAAACAAATAAAAATATATACAAAGTCCATAACAAATGTTGATATGAGACAATAACATTAATACTTTTCTAATGAATGTTTATGTTTTTGCCAAGCTAACTTCTTACAGGTAATATTCATAGTTCTATTATACATAGTTTATATTCCTTTATTACATACGTTTTTTGCTAGATTAATAAACTTAGAAAAAGAGAGGATACTTTTAGTTTTCCAGTTCACTGTAATAAACTTTCTGGCAATAGCCAGGATAGACCACAGCAGAGGCACTTGATTTCTTGGAAAAGGATCTGGAATAGGAACATTAAATATTATCAAAGAATCCATAATGTTACATTTGTCTGACCATAAAGCTAACATGTCAAACAGGTGCACATGTTGGTGAGGATCAGCAACTGTTGGACCTTCATTAGTTAAAACTGACCACAAATCAGTCACCTTCCAATTGACCTAAACACCAGAACTCACAAAGGGTGAAATCAGACTAAAAAACTTCAACAAGGCAAACTATACCATCCTAAGTGAAGGTATAAATATATTCCAAGCCCCACCCCAAGCTGAAAGTGGTAACTACCCTGAAGTTTACACTAAAGCCCTGTACAATCACTTGCATAAGTGTATAAACTCAACTTACCAGATAGAATCAAAGCAAAGCCCCAAGTAAAATCAATCTGCCCTTGTGGACTTCTAGCATCAACAAACTCTACAATAAATGCAAAACGTTGCTGTCCAAGAAACAAAGACAAGGACCCAACAATGGAAAAGCACCTTCATCAGCCTTAACAAGCAAATAAGACAACTTCTTAAATCCTCCTTTGACAGAAGCCTAGTAAGTACTGACAAGAATAACCATAAGGCCTTTTACAGCTACATACATAATCTAAAGGGTAGGTTCAAGCACATGCAAACTGGTGGCCAACGGTATCACACACTGACCCCACAAAGATAGCAAACCTTCTAGTTAATAGGTATGGTGAAAATTTTACTCCCTTATCCCCCTCTAACTTACAACAAACCCTCCCCCAAACTCCCCCCACATTACATATCTGAAAACCAGGTCCTCAAAGCCCTGTCCAAGGCAAAAAACACAGCCTTTATGGGACCAGATGATATCCCAGGCTGTCTTCTAAACAGGCTAAAACATGAATAAGCAACACCAAGTACCCTTTTCAATCATAGCCTAACCACAGGCTTTGTTCCTGTGTAATGGAGAACAACTATAGTTATTCCCCTCCACAAAGGTGGCCTAGCAACAGACCTGGGGAATTACAGACCCATAATCCTAACCAGCCTCTTCTGTAATGCCATGGAATGTATCATTATGGACCTCATAAATAAGGACATAGGTGGCTTTCAAACCCTGGATCCTACCCAATTCGACTTTGTGAAGGCCAGATCCTGCCTGTTAAGTCTGGTGGATTTCTTTGAAAGTGTGACCAAGGCCATTAATGAGGATCTGGATGTGCACACAGCATACCTCAACTTGACAAAGGTTTTCAACACAATCCCACATTCAGGCATTATTAATAAACTTAGCAAACTAAATATAAACCCCTTCATTGTAAGATGGGTTGCCAACTGGCTCACAAGCTGGACATACACTATCAAAGTGGGTGACTCCATATCGACTAGCAGACCTGTTACCAGCAGAGTGAAGGAGTCAGTGTTGGACCCCCTATTATTTGGTATGTACTCCTCATAGGTTCAGGTCAAAACTAAAGGGTTATGGCTGACCAAATTTGCAGAAGACTGCAAACTAGGTGCAATCATTGAATCCCCAAATGATGCCAGTATACTCCTGAAGGGTCTCAGACAGACCAACTACTTTTGTTTTAGTCATGATCTCAAACTGAATGCAAAGAAATGCATCATCATTCCCTTTGGCACAAACAATATCCCTTTACACTATCAAATCAACAACAGTTCCCAATGTACCCATGAAGTGGTAAGGGTCATGGGATCACAGGTTGACCATGACCTTAACTTTGACTACCATGTGTCTACCATTGTAAGGAAAGCTTTCCGCATAGCTCATTTGATTAATAAAGACATCACCTCAAGAGCAAAAGAAGTTATAACCCCCCTATACTCGGCACTTATCCAGCCCATAATTGAGTATAATGCCCCATTTGGTATGTACCATACTAAGCACCTGCAACAATCAGAGAGACCTCAGAGGTTTCTAACAAAGATCAGGGACCTCCAGCATGTGCCTTACACAGACCAACTAAAGTCCCTGTCACTATACTCTGTGTTGTATAGACTTCTTAAGGAAGACTTATGCCTGGAAACAAAATAACCCAAGACCCAAACCTAATGAACTTAGTGCATATCCGTAAATCAAATAGGTCTAGGGCTACCCATACCAGGGACTTAAATATGGTCTGTGACTTAAATAGGGCATGCTGGAGGGACAAATTTATTTCCCAGTGACTGCCACATCTTTGGAACAGGCTACCAATTAATGTAAAACAGAGCACCTCTATGACACTGTTCAAGAGGAACCTGGACGAGTGGATGAGGCACCATAAATTCTTACCAGGGATAGCAGCCGCAACCCTCCTGGACATGGGCAGTCATCACTAAATGCAATCTTGGTTATTGACTAATACTGCTACAGTATTACATTGGGTTGAAACAACTAGGCTTAAAATGACTTCCAGGTTGATAGCCTAGTAATCTTCTATGATCCTAATGATGTTGTTATGCACCTTTCTTCCTAAAATAAAGCCAGTTTGATCTTCATTAATTAAGTCTGATATTATATTATTTATCCTTTTTGCCAGAATAGCCATTAAAATTTTATAGTCCACATTTAATAAGGACATTTGATGATAGGAATTACATAGGTTTAGGATATTTGTCTTGTTTCAAGATAAGAGATATCAATGTGAATTTCCAAGAAGGTGCGATATGTAATGAACTTCTAACTTCATCAAATGTATTTATTAATAATTCTAGAATATTATCTGGAAATGTTTTATATATTTCTGGAATCAGACCATCTAGTCCAGGTGCCTTATTATTTCTCAAACTTTTTATTAATTCTTTTACTTCTCTAAAAGTCACAAGTTTATCTAATTTATCATTTTGTTCTTTTACTTTTAATTTTATATATTTTTTAAAAAAATCTCTGTAATATTACTATTATATAGTATTAAATTTGTGTTATTGATTTCTTCATAGTGTCTCCTAAAGGCTTCTGAAATATCCTTTAAATCTATTGCTTTTTTAAATTTATTATCTACTTGGTATGTAATTTCTTAATATGATTTATGTCATTTGATGTTTTTGATCTAATTTTTAATCTATATACATTTTTAAGATTTAAAGTATAGGTTTGTAATTTAAGTTTTTCCATGTTTATTGAAAGTTTATGGTTTGATATTTCTATGCATTTTTGATTTAATGTCTTTAATTCTGCATTTGTGTCTTTATCAGAGGGTTTTATTTTAATTTTAAATTATCAACTTTTGTTTGAGGCATATATATTTCATTATCCCATTCCATCCTTTCTGACAAATACCAACTCTTTAGTCTAACATAAATATAAGCTTTAATGTGTCCTTCATAATAGTATCAGAAACTTCACCATTATTAACATCCCTACATAATTTCAGTTCATTTAAAAAACATTCTCTAAATCCTTTAATTTTAACTATATATGCCAGTATTATTTGCCAAAACACTAACTCATTAGGCTTTAGATTAAATTTAAAAGTGGTGGCATTATGATCAGACAAAGGGCAGGATGTTATTAATATTTCTTCTACTTTTGAATACAACCCATTGGATGTAAAAACTTTATATTTGTTTGGGTGCCAGATCTATATGAATAGTGAGTAAAGCTTAATGTGTTTGCCAGTTTTAACTCTTGTATATCCCTAAGATTCAGTGTATTAGTAAAATTGTTTAGTTGTTTAGCAGTAGCTGTTATTTTAGGTTGTCTTTTTCTAACAATATGCAATTGAAACCTCTAGCTAATAAGATATCTCCCTTTGCACGTAAAGCTATGATATCAAGATATCTTTTTGCCACTTTAGATCCAATTCCAGAAATCCAGTAGATATTAACAAATGTGCAGATTTTCCTATCTATCTCAAGCCCAATTAGTCCCATCATACCACTTTTATCAGTTTAGAAATCAGTTACTTTAGGCATATTAAACGATTTCTTCCAAAGTGTTATGATGCCTCTCCTCATAGAATTATAATGTGAATCCACAAGTATTGAATATTCTTTGTCAGTTTGTCAAGGTCTTTTTTAATAAGTGTTTCTTGTAAAAATACTACATCAGCTTTATTTATTTTAAGATATTTAAATAAACTACCTCTCTTCACTGGATTATTTAATCCATTTATATTTAACAAGATACATTTAAGTACTGTCATTTCTGAAATGTAGTAAATCTAGCAAAATTAAACAATAGCTTTGAAGTACTTGACTGTATTCATGTTTAACACATTTTGTTATGGACAAAAAGTTAAAACTATTCAACAACATTATAATTATAAAAATCCCTAACATGGAATCTACCATTCCTGATTTGATGAAATATTCATTCAAACCACCGTCTATTATCCCTAAACAATTTTCTATCCTAGCTTTTGCTTCTGCCTCTACAAATTGCCCATTAATTAATTTATGTTAATCCATAAAGCTTTCCTCTAATAGCAGTTAGCAATTAAAAACTTAAAATGAGTTCTTTGTGCAACCTAAAGTCACTAGATATCAAATAAAAAATTATATTTATTAGTGACATATCAAATAATAATGACCTCTGTAAATATTAAATATATCAAGGTTAAGATGAACTATTAACAAATATTTATGCTTTTCAAATTGGTAGATTTATACATTAATAAACTTATTTTTCTACCAATATTTAATAAGCCAGTTCATACTAATTCAGTAGTCAAGATTCTTTGTATTACATTAGATATCTTGAAGAAACATACTACACATGTCCAAAAATGTAATATGAATCTGAAAATGTTTAAAGCTTCTAACAACTAGCAAGTTAAATTATATTTATTCCCTACTGGGTTAATGATGTTACGATACAACTGACTTAACGTAATCATATTAGTATTATTGAAAATACAATCAGAAAAAACTAAATGAAAACTCCAGTCAAGCTAGACCTTCTAACTCTTTGTTTTAATTTGTTATTAAGCTCATAAGTTATTAAGATCATTTCATGTAAAACTCAGTTCACTGACAAATAGTAAGATAAGGCAAATCAAAGGTATATGTCCTTTTCCCCACTGTAGTGCGATCTTGGTGTTAGTATATATAGTTAGGGGGTGGGGGGTGCAGCCCCCACATTGGGGGGCATAGCCCACCACTTATTTTGGTTTTATGTTGTCTGGTTTTGTTTAGGTGAATTGAGTTTAGGTGAAATGAGTTTCAGGTGAAGTGATACATACCCATAAAAAATACAGTTTCTATTTAACTTCTGAACTCAGGTATAGTCAGTGGTAGTCGTTGGAACAATCTAACCTTAACTACTTTTTCCAATTAAAAACATAAATTGAGTATCAGAAAATGTTCATTTACTTTATGTTATATTACACTAAATACCTAATTTCTTATGTCAATAATTCCAATCACTTGTTCGTATTACCACAGAAAATTGGTATTAATTAACGTACACAAGGTTTAATATTTTCCTGAGTATAGTCAATGTTATGAACTTTCAAGTATTCTATTATTATCTATATGCATTTAAGTATAATGTATTTGTATGTATCTTGCAATTGATTTCATAAACATAATTATATTTTACCAAAAGAGCAACACTAAATTTAATTATGTATATTTAAACAAAACTCCAGTTAGTTGCTTTTAGCTAAGAAATATTCTGTCTTCATATACTACATTAGCAGAAAAAAAGTATGCATATTTGCAGATTTTAAATGTGTGCTGCCCTTTAAATAGTTTACTTCTGCTTTCAAACACAGTATTTATCAGGTGTTGTTGTTGCCATACAGTTTAGTACTTTACATAAGCACTTTAAATACTTTTCAAAGTTTTTAAAAACTTTAATTTAAACATTGCATTTCTCACTATTAAATACAAAGTGTTTCACATATAATGCAGCTGCCTTGCTGTGCAACTGTATTTCACCTTTCCATTGTAATGTTCCATATTGCAGCAGCTTTTTAAAGTTCAAAGGCTGTTCTTGGCTTCCCACACTTCTGCGTGTTCACACAGCTTCGGTTCTTCTTCTCCTGTCCTGAATAGCTTATGATTCCATTTAAACCAAATAACAAGGTAAAAAGTTTTTTTTTTAAGTGGAAACTGTATTTAAATGTTTTCCAAAGTTGTAAAACTGCTAACGACAGCTAATATGCGAGCAATACATTTAAAAACAGCAATGGCTATAACAAAACATTTCAACTTTGTCTCTAAGACATAACATGATTGCCAAATAAGACTATATTGAGTTTGTCAAAATGAACACTAACTATTTATATAGTTTAATTAGTGATCAAAGGAATTGCATTTCTTAAAACATTATTATATATTATATATATATAAAACTGTTTACTATTTTATGTTCAAAACTGTATGTTATGTCTCTTTAGTCAGAAACACTTCAGTGTGAGGAAAAAGATGGCTGCCGTTCTGTAAGCACTGCTGAACTGCAGCTCTCTAAATAACCTGAGGAAATCTAAACCCTGAGTGGATAATATAAAGCTTTTAACATCAAATATTCGATAAAATAACTTCAACTACACTTAACTATCTATTACTAAGAAGAAAAAATGGAAAAAATGAATATATTTCACTGGATTACAACAGATTAGCTGGCTCTGCAGAGAGAAGTAAACAAAGAAACCGTGTGCTTTCTATACTGCAAGTCTTTGTGTTCAAATAAGATGTTAAAAGAGGAAAAAAACATGGATACAACCACTACTAAAACAAAACTTTCAGAATTGCAGTCACCTGAAAAGGATGTGATTTCTAAAAGACAAAAAAATACTAAAATACAGGAACAACAGAAATCAGGGACCAAATCTAAATCTGAACAACCATTAAACATGGAAGATATCAGAAATGCTCTGCTACCCATGCAAGAAGCTCTGAAAGAACTGACTTGTCAAATACAAACATTTGGGAACTCCTACTCAGTTGCTGGAGAGAATGGATAAGATGGAAGCGTGAATTTCTGAAACTGAGGATAAATTAACTTTACTTGAAAAGAAAACTAATCTACATGATGTGGATATACAGGCTATGCAAAACAAGCTTATGGACTTAGAAGCAGGATCCAGGAGAAACAATATTATTCTCAGAGGGATTCCAGAATCTATTCAGTATAATGAATTAATTCCATCCATATTACAAATATTTGAAGTGCTGTTAAATGACTCTGATGGGGTGAAACAAATTATTATTGAAGGAGCGCACAGAGCTTTGAGAGAGTCACAAGCATCTAACTTTCCTAGACCTGTATATGTTAACATACTTAACTATCAAGACGTAAGCAGAATACTTACTACTGTAAAACAAACTGGAGGCTATATCATGTGGAAAAATAATAAAATATCCATGTCACAGGATTTACCCATACAGGTAAGACAAGCTAGACAGTCTTTGTCTCCATACTGTAAATTTCTTATTGGCAAACAAATTAAGTTTCAAATGAAATACCCACATATGCTTATATTTACAATGGATGGGATTAAACATGCTATTTCCACTAAAAGTGAAGCAAAAAAATCTGTTTCTTAAAGTTTTCAAGGCTTTACCTGTATCAGAGACTTGAATTGAACTTTCATTGAGACTGGCATGCTGCTGAGGTCGGATCCATTGTTTACTGTGTTCCCAGGACTGGATAATCCTTTGTTTGCGTTTAAAAAGCTCTAGGCCTCTTCAAGAGTAATATAACTGTTTGTTTTTGCTTATCTTGATTACCTGCGTTCATTTCCCATTGTTTTATGGCTTCTACGAAGTGTTTTCGACGAGGAGGAAGACAGGAAGTGCCTAAAATTCTGTTGTGGGTGCAGATTTCGCTGTGAAACTTCCGGGAGTCCGTCTGTATAAGTGGTCCCCCGTCGCGAGTATTTCACAGGGTTTCCAGGCTTGGGAAACCAAAGGAAACTGTTTTAACATCTTTTTATTCATTTAACTTCAAAATAACACTGTTGTATGGTAAAATAAGCACATAGAAATATGTTATTTGTTTCTCTTATACATGTTTATGTAGAATTTTATGGTTATATTATTTAGAGAGGGTGCAGGAATTTAGTAATGTTTGTATAAATATGCTTCTCATTATAGTTCATAATGTACTGTGTTAAAGTGATAATGCATTTTATATTAGTTAGTTAGTAGTTTGTTTTAGTATAAAACTATGATAGTGTGGGTTTATAACCAGGGATACCTGTATCTACCTATATATTTATTTTAACATAGGGTTGTATTTTAATATGTTTTTTTTTTTTTTGTTTGTTTTGTGTGTCTCTATGCATGCGGTTTATCTATAGATAGCTAATCCAAATATTAAAACTTCCTTTTTTCAATTTATTTTCATATGTACTGTAATATTGTATTTTAATTTGATTTGCTTAAATATACTTGATTGGGGAGATGTAGCTCAATGCAGTGCTTGTTAGGGAATGTTTAGTTTAGGCTTTGTCATAGTTAAGTTAGATTATATAGGTCTTAACTATGGAACATGTTTGAAATTTTATAATGTGATGTTTTGCTGTTTGTTTCTTTTCTTAAACCTTCTGTTATTCTATATTACACAAGACCTATATATGTCCTGGTCCGGGGTTAGAGTTGGTAAGCACTGGTTTAGGACGGGATATATGGATTGCTTCCAGATCATGTATGGTTTTGAATATATTGTATTTTTTTTAATAATTTCTCTCCAAAACCTTTATTGTACAGTCAACCTAGGTAATGTGGGAATTAGATTCATGGAATGTTAAAGGGCTTCAGAATTTAAAGAAGAGGAAACTATTGTTACATGTATTGTTGCAGGCTAAGGCGTGGTTTATTTTACTGCAAGAAATGCATTTAATAAATGATCAATGGGTTGATATAAAAAAAAGAAGTGGATCAGAGAAGTAATAGCATCGGAAGGTAAGTCAGATAGTGCTGGGGTAGCTATAATTATTAAAGACCAATATAAGGACAAAATTTTAGATTCTAATACGGATAAAGATGAACGATGGTGCTATGTTATTCTAGCATCTACCTTATTTGATAAACCTATTTTACTTTTAAACATATATGCACCTTGTAATGATTAACAAATATTCATAACATCACTGTATTCAAGTTTGACACAATTTGATAGATACTACGTAATTGTTGGAGGTGATTGGAATGCTTATCAAAATCCGAAGTTGGATAGATCTTGTCCACACAAAGCATTTAATAAGCATGCAGTATTGGCACTGGATGATATTAAAGAAGACTTTCAACCATATGACCCTTTTCACTATTTAAACAATGCTAATAGTACAAATAATTTTACATTTTATTCCCCATGTCATAAAATGTGGTCCAGAATAGATTTCTTCCTGATTTCAAGAACATTGATTAGTTTAGAACCTATAGTTGTTATACATGCACGGTATTTATCAGATCATTCAAAAATTTCGCTGAGTTTTGCTAAGGAGATAAAAGATACCTTGCGGCAAAGAGGCTATAATTGGTCTCTTAATCCAAATCTGCTGAATAAGGAAGAAATAATACAGGAAATTACAAAGTACCTTAAAGACTTACTGGTTAGTCTAAAGAAACAACAATATGCCTCAGATATTGAATGGGCAACAGTTAAAACACAAATAAGAGGGATCCTTTTGCAAAAAGCCTCTTATTATAAAAAAATACTAAATAAAGATATTCAAAACTTGGAAACAAAAATTAAATTATTGGATCAACAACTGATTCTGAATTTTAATGAACAAACAGAGAAAGAACTATTTAAATGTCAGAAGGATCTCTTTTTAATATAAAATAGTAGATTAACATTCCAAGAATATAAGATGTTAGCAAGATATGCTAATCACGTTCAAACACCATCAAAAGCGTTGGCTAGGATCATTAATCAATCAAAAACAACTTACAAATTTCGGAAATACAATTTAATAATAAAATATATTCTAAAACAGAGGATATTATTAATATTTTTGAGAAAATATATACAAAAATTTATGATGGGCGAAAGGATATGTCCTTGCATAGAATCTATGAACAATTTTTACAATCAATTACGTTTCCAGAAATAGGAGAGGATATTCAAAATGATTTAGTTAAACCGATATCTGAAGAAGACATAGTATATACAATTTAGCATATGAAATCACATAAATCACCAGGTCCGGATGGGATGACAGTGGAGTTTTATAAAAAGTTTGCGGATATTTTTGATAAGATACTTTCAGTTATATTTAACTATATAATTAGGAATACTATTAATGATCCTCATCTTAACGCCTCAAAGACTATTTTTATACATAAAGCCAATTCAGATCCTCAAAACCCCGATAATTATAGACCGATATCATTAATGAATGTAGACTTGAAAATTTTAACCTCCATTATAGCATCTAGACTGAAGAAAATCATGACTCATATAATATCCAAAGAACAGGCTGGATTTATGACAGGTAGACAAACCAGTGATAATTCTCTTACATTACATACTATGATAACACATGCTAAACAAAATAATCTTAATATATCTATGCCCTTATAACTGATGCACAGAAGGCCTTTGACATGGTTGATACAAATTTTTTGTTTGCTCTTTTTACCTTATTTTAATATATCCCATGAATTTGTTCAAATGTTGCAAATATTATATAGTAATCCCTATACTACACTGTGCATTAATAGAAGCCTCTCCAAAAGAATACAGATTAAGACTGGAACACGCCAGGGCTGCCCTTTGTCCCCTTTACTATTTAATCTTTATCTTGAACCTCTGTTCTTATATATTAAACAGAATGTCTATCATAATGTTCCAATAATTTATGGAACTAAAATCTTAATGGCAGCTTTTGCAGATGATCTTAATATTTATTGTGCATCTCCAATATCTGACACTGACAAATTATTGAAGGCTGTTAATGATTTTTCAGAAGTCTCTAACTACAAAATTAACTTGGAGAAAAACAATATTTTTCCTTTAAGGACACCTAAACCTTTTTCGTTATTGCCTTTGGTTGGGCAGGTAACATTTAAAGAAAAAAATAAATATTTAGGTATTGAGTTTTCTACAGACAATAAAGACTTCTACAATAATAACATTAAAACAATTTGGGACTAAATAATTTCTGATTTCGGGAGGTGGAAAAATTTACGATTGCCACTACTAGCAAAAGTTTCAATTGTCAAAATGAATGTGTTACCACGATTACTTTATATTTTTAGGTCAGCCCAATTAATACTTTCGAAGACATTTTTTTAAAAAATTCATAAAGAATTGGCTAAATTCATTTGGGAACCAAAAAAACCAGGATATCTTATGATAAATTAATGACCCCAAAAAATAAAGGAGGACTGGAGTTGCCTAACTTCGAATTGTACTACCTAATCGTGAACTCTAATAGAATTCTAAGAATTGTCAACTATGATACAACTACTACTAAGTGGACACCAACTTGGCTGATTTTGAATTATAAATATATTTTAAAGTTAAACATTAATCCTGAAGCAATACCCTTTTTAGGTAAAGACACTTTGAAAATGTATGGGATTATTGAACATATTAAAACTAACATATTATCTATACAAGATTTATTTCAATCTTTGGATCTGGGTCAGTATATGATGGTTTTTCAACCCTTTCATAGGAATCCTAATTTAAAATTGTACAATCAATTAATTGATCTTAAAAAGTTTCCACTGATAGTTAATTTAACTTTGATTGATATATACAAATATCTGGACCGCTCGGCCAATCAAATAAGACAAGAACTTAATTTACCCCAAAATTATCTTGTTATTTTGAGACAAATTAGAGAACTTGCTATGAGCTACTTTATAAATTTTAAACCTGAAGATGAAAATGTTAATAAATGCTTTGAGTTGTGGCAAGCCCTCCAACAGGATATTAAATATATAACAACAACAAATAAATTAATTAAAGACTTTAAATTTCATGATAAAATTCTGTTATCCAACTATTGGGAAGAGAAAATTTTAGTGACAGACAAAAGTAAGATGTTAAAAGTAATTGACCTGACTATCAAATCTACTTCTCTTCAAAAATTGATGTATACCCAGTTGATGATATGGAATAATGCATAGTATACATGCCTTACCATGCATAAATTTAATTCTAAAAACTCTCCAACTTGTCCATACTGTAAAAATCAGCCGGCTGATCTTCTTCATATGTTCTAGAGCTGTAAATGCATATATAAGCTTTGGAATTCCCTTAAGATTCAACTTCAGAAGATGGGTTACCAAAGTACAACGTTGTCATGAAAATTTACGATTTTACATATTCCTCTGAAAGAACTCCCTAGATTACAAAGTACTATATATATTAGTATTTTTCTGTTAATGAAGCTTTATATAGCCACTAATTGGTTAGACCCATCTAAAACATCTTGGGAAAGCTTTAGAGTTTTGGCAACAAGGCATATATTAGCTCATAAACTACTCTTAAGTCTGAATAATAAAAACATTAATAACCCAAAAATTTGGGAACAGATATTTAATATTATATTAGCATAACACTTTTAACTTGAAGGTATTCACATTTATATACTTGCTTGGAGAGAATTTTGTATTTAAACTGTATATTACTGGAAATATTATTAACTACTTTTTGTTTTTCTCTATTCTTAATGTTTACATGGAAGCATTCTTGTAAATATTGTATATTTGTTTGGTGTGATAGTGATATTAGTTAGTAGTCTTTTGTTTTGTATTTTTTCTTTTAAAATTTTGTGTTTGTTTTTACTTGTGTATGAAAATAATATAACAATAAAGATTTATTATGGAAAAAAAAAGAAACACTTCAGTGTACTAAGAGCAATGTGAATATTTGTTTTTTGTTTTTAATTTATATTAAATAAGGGACTATCTTTCATAGAAGGATTTAGTATAATATTAAACTATGAAGACACACATTGCTATAGTAGATCTACCTTTTACTAATAAAACTGTTTCATTAATATAGTAAGATAAAAATAAAAGGTTTACCTTTTAAATTCTGGTGTCCTTCTATAACACCTGAAACAATGTATTTGTACTACAGTTCAGCATGTTTATAAAATACAAATCCAAAGAGAAAGAGAGAGAGAGAGAAGTTTTTATTACTTTGCTTAAATTTTTTTGGTGTTATTTCCTTTTGTTGTCCATCCATTTTTACTGCATTTCTTTTAAGGTTCATTGATGACCAGTCTATTTCTTTTTGTTTGTCCAAAAAGTTATTTTTCTGAGAATATTCCAGGGCTTTATCCAGTGAATTAAATGTATTTTGACCTTCAGATAAGAAAATTCTGATTTTTGCAGGGAATAAAATTTGAGCCTTAATGTTTGATTTCTTGAGACTTTTTATTAATAGAGTGCATACTTTTCTTTTGGGCATTACTGAAGATATTTAGTCATTATCAAACCTAATGGTTTTCCCATTAAAAGTTATTGGAGAGTTAGGCCAAGCTGTTTTAAAGACCAAGTCTTTATCCTGTGTAGAGAGAAACTTTAACTATTACAAATCTTGGTGTAGATGGATTTTATGTTGTAATATTATTTGAGAGAGACCTATGTGCTCATTAAATACCAAATGAAAGTGAGTCTGGTAAGTTCAAGATTTTTGGGATCCAAGCATTCAGGAAGTATAACATATTATTTCCTTCTTCCTTCTCAGGGATATATTCTTATATTATTTCTTCTGGATCTGGTCTCAAGATCATTAACCTTTTCCAGAAGAAAATAGTTCTGTTTCAATAGAAGTTCAACTTGACTTTCATTTTCATTTAAACTTCCATCTACATCATTTAGAGATTCCTCCATAGAAGTGATTTGATCTGAATGTTTCTTGAGTATTTTATTTAGTAGATCAATTTGTTTTTTTTTGTTTTTTTTATTTTTATTTTCTTGCTTTATAGTGTCCATTTTACTCTCCGATTTGTTTATTTTAACTGATATTACTTGCATACAGGTTACAAGAGATTGTAGTTCTTTCTTCATTCCATTTTCCTGAGGAAGCTTTAAAATGACTCATAGCTACACTTTGACTAGAAAAACTTCTGACAGTATAAAATCAATATTAAGTTTTCAAAAGCTGATTTTCTTGTTGGATTCTCTTCACCCCTTATCTATTATTATATAAAATATGTTTTGAAGACAATTCTTTTAGTTTAAGAATAAATAATCCTGTCAGAAAAACTGAAAAGAGGCAGAGCAAAGTTTTTATGCTGCTAACTGCTTGGCATCTTAGCCACACCTCTGTTTCTATCTTTTTGAATGTTGCACTACCTAATTTTAGTTATGACTTTTTTCTTTCAACCCATTTAATATGGGTTTCCACCAGGATGGTTTATTTTTTTAACTTGATTTGGGCTTACTTCTGGTAGGTGCAGCAGCATCTATGCGACTGTAGACATGGATGTACAGAATGTCTGTGAACAATTCCACATAGGCTGCTGTGTTATCACAGTTTGGAAGGGCATGAAATTTTGCCAGGTTATCACTTAACAAAAGGTGTTTGCCTTGGAATAGTTCCTAACTATTACAAGGTTTTCTAAGGTTACAGAATTGATTTTTATCTCAAAAAATACACTTTTATGGTTTGACCTCACTAGAGAGGGCATGACACTAGATAGTGAGAGTAGCAGTATTCTCCCTTAATGGACAGTGCCAAGTCCAATATGTTTGTGCCTCTAGTGGGTGTATCTACAGTCTGATGTAGGGTGTTTGTGTTCACAAAGTCCAGAAATCTCTGTGCCTGTAATTTTGGGATCATGCAGGATCCCCAGTCAGTAAAGGGGTAGTTAAAATCCCCCATGAGTGTGGTATTTGGTTGAATGGTGAGTGTCTCCAGTAGGTCTAAGTATGAGCTATGGGCTTCTTGGGTCATGCAAGATGACCTATAGCTTCCTATGATATGGCATTAAATATACTGATCACAAGGATATTGCCAATATCCTGGTAGATTGATTAAGTGCAAACTTCACCCCCCCCCTTCTCACCCACTAAAGGGCCCATCTCAGTATCAAAAGATTGTCAAATTCCGGTAATAAAAGCCACACAGGTAAAAAATGCACTCTCCAAAGCTAAGAATACAGCATCAATGGGACCAGATGGCATCCCAGGCTGTGTACTACATGAACTACAAAATGAACTGGCACCTCACCTAAGTGTCATGTTTAATCATAGCCTCACCTCAGGCTTCATGCCCACTGAGTGGTGCACAGCTACAGCTATCCCACTCCACAAGGGGGGATCCACTTTGGATCCCGGGAAATACCGCCCCGTCAGTCTGATGAGCCTGATCTGCAAGGCCATGGAATGTATTATCATGGAACTTATAAACAAAGACATTGGCAACATTCAAACACTGGACCCCATGCAGTATGGGTTCGTGAAGGGCCAATTTTGTCTCCTGAACCTTATTGACTTCTTCGAATCAGTCTCCAGAGCTGTGGACAAGGATAAGGTGGTCCACACAGCCTATCTGGACCTCGTCAAGGCCTTCGACACCATCCCCCTCTCTGGAAACATACATAAACTTACTAAGCTGGCCATTAATCCCTATGTCACTCGATGGGTTGCCAACTGGCTTACTGACAGAACCCATACTGTAAAAGTAGCCGACTCCAAATCCAGCTCCAGACAAGTGACAAGTGGAGTACCTCAGGGCTCAGTCCTGGGACCGGTCTTGTTTGGCATCTACTTCTCTGAAGTACAGGCCAACACTAAGGGACTCTGGCTAACAAAGTTTGCAGATGACTGCAAACTGGGAGCCATTATTGAATCCTCAAATGATGTGGATATTCTACAAAAGGGCCTTACAGAAACAGATGCTTAGTGCCAGAGCCATGGGCTTAAGTTCAATGCCAAGAAATTTATAGTTAGCCCCTTTGGAAAAAAACATGTACCCATGAATTACTACATAGGTGGCAGTACACTAAACATCGAAAGTGTGATAAGAGACTTAGGGACACAGGTGGAGAGTGGTCTCACCTTAGATAACCACATTGCCATAACAGTCAGGAAATCCTTGTACGTGGCACACCTCCTCACTAAGGGCTTTTTGTCCAGAAAAAAGGAGATCATTGTCCCACTGTACTCATCCCTCATTAGACCCACAATAGAATACAATGCCCCATTTGATATGTACCTCTCAAGACATCTGCAATAATTGGAAAGGCCACAGAAATACCTCACTAAAAAAATCACAGGCCTAAAGCAGATGCCCTATGCTGACTGTCTAACAAAACTCCACCTATACTCTGTCACATATCATCTACTCAGAGGCAATCTCTGCTTAGCATACAAGGCCATGTCAAACCCAGAGCTGTTGGACATGCTACACTTAAAGAAATCCCAATCCCTCAGAGACACACACTCCAGGGATCTAAACCTTGTCATCGCAATAAACAAAACATGCTGGAGGGATAGGTTCCTGACCCAGAGACTCTCCAGACTCTGGAATAGACTGCCCATACATGTCAAGCAGAGCACCTCTTTGGCCCTCTTCAAAAGGAACCTTGATGATTGGATGGGAGATAAGAAATTCACCCCAGGGATCATGTCAGTCACCCTGCTAGACAGGGATCCAGGGAAGTAAATACTGTGGGAAGAAATAGCCAGGGAAGTGTTATGGCTAGGCTTGTATAGGCCCTAAGGGCACAGGAAAATAATTTTCTTGGGTGGCAAATGCCAGAGTACTTTTTTGGCTAGGCTTATATAGGCCCTAGGGCCAATAGACTAGCACCTACCTATGAACCTGTGATAGCCTAATACCAACCTATGAACCTATGAGCCTATGGAAAAAACTCCAGTCCATCATGCTGTTTAACCAACCTTGAGGTATGCTTGCTAGTTATGCAGACTGATACATCATACCCTTTAGTCCCTGCCTGTGCAGTTGCTGGTCTAAATGTGTGGAAGGCAGTGAAGCCCTGCACTGCCAGAGTACTATACACAGCTTTAAATTATTTCTCAGTAACTGCACAAACATCTGCATTCTCCAAGGTGAGGAGAGCTTGAAGGGAGTGGATCGTCTTGTTTAGTTTCCTGGCATTGAGCAGTAATACCTTCAGCTTCCCTTAGGAAGATCTTGCTATGTTGGAAGGTTCGTCAGTTTGGCATTGCCTAAAAAAGGCTGGTATATCATGTGACATGATCATTTTTAACTAATTTGTTTAATGGCATGCCTGCAGTCCTCTAAATCTATTCTGTAAAATATGTATTTAAATAACTTAGTATTTTTAAAGATTTATAAAAAACTTGTGGTAGCGGTTTTCCAGTCATAAATAAAAACTCATTTTGGGGACACTGTGAGGCTTGTACGCCTTCAGTTTAACTTCCTTTCTGCAGTTTGTCAGTCAATTTTCTGCAATTGCATGTTGCATAATTGAATAATTTGCATGCCTATACTATTTTAGTATATGCTGTCCAGTCAAATTCTATACTCTTTTAGTCCATCTGGAGCATTTTGTAGTTACTCTGGTGCTCTTTCCTTATTCCATATGTCATCAGACAGCATTGTGCTTTGGAAATTCCTTAGACTAATCTATTTCTTGTTACCAAATAGCATGCATAGGCTCCACTCTGGAAACCAGCTGCATGTACTAGAACCATATACGCATATTAATGCTGATGAATGTCTTTAAGACTCTTACATTTCCATTGTAAGCATGCTTGTATCAGGTCACATTTTTTTACTTAAACCCAACCCCAACTAAAGGTTCAAATATATTCTCTCCTTGTCAGGGAACATTTTGCTGTCCTTAGAATTTAATTAATGATGACTTTGAAATCTCCGCAGCTATCCTCTGAAGACCTCTCTTGTGCATTGTCATTATGAGTGGAACCCATTCACACCACGTAACTTTAGACAACACCCCAGAATAGTTCACCTTCTACCTTAGGTTTGAGAACATAAGGAATCAATTTTGGGTTAGCATTTATTTCTAGTTCAGTATTCGGTTTTATGATCTTTAGTGTTCCATCTTCTTGGCAAATACTTTTTTGACATCTGCCTTGAATTACAAGAGTTTGTCAGATGTGGCAAGTCTGTTATTGTCCTTGGCTGGCTCCTGCAAATTCTTAATATAGTACCACTTTTCTTAGTTTTTCTTATCAATTCCTTATCAAATGATGCTGGCCTTCTTTTGTCACATAAGCACAATTCCACATTGTGTATTTTGTCCTCATATTTTATAGACAGAGTTATTGTGCACAAGAAATCTACTTTTTCCCCTCTATAAGCCATTATTAGCACTTCTGGCTTATCCAGTGATAGGTGTGAAAATAAACTCTCATATTTGTGCATAGAAATCACAGGCAAAGCAGCTGAGGTATCACACTCCATTTTAAATTTTATTCCCACTACCTCTGGACTCATCTTGTTTCTTGATGAGATTGATTCATACTATCTATCATCTGTCAGTACTTCAGGCCATAAGAGTCATTTTCTTTGTCTGACTCAATTTCATCTGACCCTTCTTCACTTTCTGCATCATCATGTTGTACACATATTTAGAGCCATGCTTCCCATTCTATACCATTTTCTGCCAGTCACCTTCTTTTTACCAATTTCCTCTTGCACACTGTTTTATAATGACCCTCTTTATTAACTACTTCTGCGGTCATTTTTCATGTCAGCTGTATCTGACATTCCATGCATAAAAATAAAAAGCACTCTTGCCTTCAATAATATAGCCATAAATTTACACTTTCTACTCATATGGTCAAATTTTTGCCTCCCCCCACCTTATCTAGCATTTAAGAAATATACATATCTTTACAAATACTGTCTTACAACAGCACAAAAACATGCATCATTTTTAATAACTGCTTCATAAAGCCATAAAACAAGGCTATTTTGCAAGTGAATAACCCTATCCCTAAGCAACATGTGTACAGATGCATTCAGCTACGACAAACTGAAAGCGTCTTCTGGCCACTATGAGACTTTATCTTTCAAACAGATGTTGACAAAAAATAACTTATATGAATACACAAAGTCTGCTCTGCTACAGCCTTGCTTGACATGTAGGAGACAACAGATTTCTTAATACCTCTACCAAGCCATCTTAAACGAGCATTTCTTAGCTAGTGTAGCCATCTCTGCCACATACTCTAGAAAACATCTATGTCTCATTTATTTCTCCTTATTAAAACTAAAATGTGCTGCAGTGATCAAAAAATCCTTCTGAACTGCTTCTTTGACGTTTCCACTTTTTAAGTTTCTTTATTTAGATCCTTTAGCTGGCACAACCAAACCGATTACTGTTGTATATGCTTTGCCACCCATTACATTTATCATCATTGAAATTTCTTCATTTTGAATGTCATTAGCTACATAATACATACATTTTCTTATCATAAGCTGACCAGTCATCAAAAGTATTACTATGTCCAACATGTTCAATTATTTTAAAATTGCATTTATGTTCAAACACACTTTTTGTGACTCCCAAATCAGTGTAAAAGCAGGTTTTTCCATACATTGGAATGTAACAGTCAACACTTACAGTCTTTTTTATTTTCTGTTTTCTTTTGTCTCTGAGTCAGATCAGTGACTGCCCCTTTTACTTTGTTTAAACAGTCATAAATCACTTGAATTGTTTCCATGCATATGTGTTTACAGTGTATATATATATATATATATATATATATATATATATATATATATATATATATATATATCAGCACTCAGTCATTAGCTTGCTGTTTGTAATACCACAGCCATTGTTCTATATTGTTATACAAACAATGGTTCATATTTTTCATATTTTAGATAGCAGTTTTATTTATTTATATATATATATATATATATATATATATATATATATATATATATATATATATATATCTCCAGTAGAACATTAGTCTATCACCTGAACACACACACACACACGCACACACACACACACACACACACACACACACACACACACACACACACACACACACACACACACACACACACACACACACACACACACACATGCACAACAAAAGGTAATATTGAAGGGTTGTTAGTTCACCTACACTATGTGTTTGGGAGGTGAGTGAAAACTTCTGCACCCAGCAAAAACCCTCTCAGATTTAGGGAGGTTATGCAGACTCCACATAGAGGCACCAAAGTTGAGAACTACACTGGAGAATCAAATACTGTGAGGGAAGAAAGCTATCCCCTCAATGACTGTCTCTGGATATTAACTGTTGCAGTATTCAGTCATTAATTACCTTTGGTAAGTAAATTTTACAGTGCTTACACTTGAAATGGCACATATTTCTGTCTACAAAATGTATTGCTTTAGCTTTAAAATCCTCTGATTGTACCCTAAAATCATGCCACACCATTTTTAATAATATGTTTTATGAAAGTCATTTTGTTATGGACATTCACATATATCCCTCTATGTACTGATATTTTGGCTTCCACAACCACCATTTTGTCATCCTGGAAAATGCAAGATTTCTTTTCACCTGCTAGACTACAACTTCTTTTTCATACTTTCAGATGAATCTACTGTCTGTTGAAATCTGAGATGGCCATTATCACACATTCATCCATCCTCATTTTTAATGCATTATGCATTTGCATAATATAACATAAGACTGCCAATATACAATAAATACATAAACTTAGAGTTGTGATGCACGAGTCTTTTACTTAATATTCCAGTCATTACAATGGTATGCCTACAGGGAGTGTATGTGCACATATGAGTACACACTTCAGCATGTCCACATTAGGTCATTCTTCATTTGGCTTCAAGTGATTAAGCTCACTAACAAATCTAGCACCTCATATGGAAATGTCTTTAAAATGGGAATGACTGTGGTACTGAGACCTCAGGTTTTATTTGCTTCAAAAATCTACACAAAAAGAACAAAAGGTAAAATAGTCTTTGAGTGATAGTAAATAAATCAATAAACAAAAACAACAAAGTGGAGCAAGATATTCACTAAAAGCTGTGCATAACACATAATGTAAAGTTTGCTTTATCAAAAGTGCAAGCCGCCGTGGTGCAGCGGTAGCATTGTCACCTCACAGCAAGAGGTTCTCCCTTTCAATTCTCGGCTGGAGCGCCTTCTGTGTGGAGTCTGCATGTCCTCCCTGAGGTCGAGTGCTGTTCGAAAGACATGTGTGAATGGGTGTGCCTTTGTTGAAGGTTGGGCGTCAGGCTGGCACCTCGGCACTGTAAATATCTACTGCCAATCATTAGCAGACTGGAGTTCCGCTGTGGCGACCCCTAACCATGAAAAGCTGAAAGAACAACAACACCAGTAAAACAAAAGGTTGAAGTACCTAAGCCTAAAACAAGACTTCAGAGTAAAAAATAATGAAAACATATGTGGAACAATGAGTATTATTGTACCACAGCACTTGTTTCTCTAGTTTTATTCTCATCTGCTGTATATTCTTTGCAGGCTCTGCATGCCCTTCATTTATGTGTTCAAGTTTCCTTTTACATCCCCAAGTCATTCCCTCTGTGAACTGGTGTTCCACTAAATTGCCTGTAGATTTGTGTGATTATGTGCGTGTCCTGTCCTGCAATGCACTAGCACCCCATTCAGGATTACTTTAAAGTGCAGGAATAGGCACCTGCTCCCCAGTGACCCCTGGACTGAATTAAGTGAATAAACCATAAATAAATTCAATAAATTACTCTAGCTTAAAGATCTTGCCACATAAAATATCTGAACCATATGCTGATTTCTCAGTGTTCCTGCATTTGCCTGACAGCCATTCCTTTAATCTTAGTGGCATGCCTACTGCAATTAATATTGCTCTAAGAGAGAACTAGGATTGGGTTTTAGCTCATCATTAAGAATAGCATTGTTCATGATATATTTCAGGGGATCTTCTCCAGTTCTACCACAAAGTGCTGAACTACAATTTATGTCTGTTTATGAATTTCAGCCAATTCACATGGACTTTCATTATGACCTATAAATCAAAGCTTTTATTTAGGATAACCCATACAGTTAATAAGTGAAACAGGGCCTCCCTGATCCAGCTGGTTTGTTGTAATCTTTCCTGGCAAGGCTATGTAAGCCCACATAGTAAAGGTATTCATCTTAGACAAGTGCAGATATTTTCATTTCATAGCTACATTGGTGTTTAGCACTTAACGATCCTTTTAATTTTGTATACTTGTTATTCAAAATGTTTAATAATGCACATTTACAAATACTTTTTTTCAACATTTACTATCTTTTTACCATTGTCTAATAATATTTTGTACTCAATGAGTTCTAGGTTAGCTGAGCTTCTAATTATTGAGCCAGAACTAATTATTTTAATTCCAATGAAATGACAGGTAATTCCAATAGTATGTTTAAACTTTGAAGATATTGTAATTAGTGACATCAACAATGGCACCCACATATTTGCTTATACTATATATATATATATATATATATATATATATATATATATATATATATATAATTGAGTTATACTGGAAATGGAGTGCAGCAAAATGGTACAAAGGATGGACAATAACAAGGAGGGAAAGAATGAGAGAGAGAGAGAGAGAGGGCAAAGGATGGACAATAACAAGGAGGGAAAGAATGAGAGAGAGATACAGCTATGATGTATGCTGTAGTATATAGGTCTTGGTGTACAAATTATGCCCAAAGTGTATTGTTCTGCCAGGGTATAGAGCTGTACAAGTTTCTAAAACTGTAATGACGAATTTGATTAGGGATGGTGGAGGGAAGCCTCTGAACAAAATGGACAGTAGATGAATTCAGGAGGTGAGGCCATACCTCTGAGAAATGAGAAATGAACATAAATTCATGAAACATGGGCAACAAAGACTGAACATGAATTTGGAAGATAGGAGTGGAAGATCATATATCTTTTAGGATAAAACTTTCAGAACACTTACCTTATCAGTCTAAATTATGAAGTCTGAGTTGTCATTGTGAAAGCCCTTGTCCCTCTTCATAAGCAATTTGGATCAATGGATGGGGAATTGCAAATTCATACCTAGGGTAGTGTCTATATCCCTTATGGACAGGAGCAATCTCTAAGATACTCAAGGCATAGGCACTAATCCATGCCATCTTCTTGCCCCTAGGGGCCATATATTTGGTAAAATCAGGCTATATGGGCTAGGCTTGTAAGGGCTGTAACGCTGTTAACCTAGTAATCTCCCTTGAACCTATGAAGAAGAAAATTTGACAGTTGTCCTGCATTTTTCATGTTCCTTCTATCTATCCATCTGTCCATTCATCCACCCATCCATCCATCCATCTCTCCCACCCTCCCTCCCACACTCTATCTATGCTCACTTTATCCAAGCCATAATCAATGGATGTCAGATGTATACTGGGAACTAATTTGCAAATGCCCAGAACTAGGTCCAGGCATGACAGTTGACACCAGTCTATCACAGTACAGTCACACTGATGCACTCACCATGCAGAGAAAGAGAGAGAGAGAGAGAGACACACACACACACACACACACACACACACACACGCACCACCACCACCACCACCACCACCACGCACAACCACACCTAGGGACAGTCTGGAACATTAAACAATTACCTAAATTCAAGTCTTTTGGATGTGGTAGGAGATCAGAGACCATGGCAGAAACTCGCATGGACACATCTCAGTTTAAAAATGAATTGGTGAACCAACTGCTGTGAGGCAGGAATGTTAATTGCTCCCACTACTATGCCATTGTTTCCTTAAATCAGCTTTTTGGATCAAAATAACTAAGAATAATGAAGCAAGTTCCCTGGGATGACATTTTCCTCTCTGTGTAAACTTTATTATTTTTTTAATTTATTCTTTCATTGACTGGTTAGTGACCTCTTTTCAGCTGAGACCAAAGGTGAATATTTTCGCTACTAAGGGAAATTTGGCCAGAGAACTTCCTCTACTCTTTTCGATAGGTGTCATGAGATCTTTTACACTCACCTGAACTACCACCAACTCAAGCAGATGAAACCTTGGATTAAGGTTTCATCCAAAGTATGGCAAGTTCAAGAGTGCAGAACCCCTTAGGCTGCAATGCAGTGTCAGCAGTCAATCTACTTGGTGTGGGAATAGAACCCATGATCTTCTGTACCAAAGGCAAGTGTGCTATCTGATGATACAATTATAAGTGATGTACTAAATGCCGACTACTAATGCAAGCAGTTATTTAAAAAAATAACAGAGTCAGTTATTAATAATTTAGGAAAAACATTCAGCATATTCATTCTAGAGATCTACAACATGAACTCTGAGGTGTCATTTTACAGTTTCAGTTCAGATGGTAATTTCACAGTCAGTACATATTTTCTGTAATCCTTGTCTGACATCACCCTTATATACAGATGTGCAGAATCACCAGGATGTTCATGAGTTCCAGTCCCATAAATGACACTTTACAAATCTGATGTAGAAATGCTGAACTTTATAGTAAAGATATAAGGAAATTATTGCTAAATTAAATATGTTTAGAGTCCTCTTCTTCAGGTTTTAAGATACTGTTTGACATATTGTGTATTTTGTCTTAAAAGGTTGTTTTGGTGTCACCGTGTGAAATTATGTTTCCTTTATGAAATCACCTTGTGAGATAGGAGCGTGTTCAGACAGTGCAGTTGTTAAGAACTGAGAGCTTGTATTTGGTATTTTGCAAATCATGAGTGAAAACATTGAATCTTAGTAAAGTTACAAGGAGAAGCTCCCCAGATGAAATACAGACGCAGAACATTAGCAGCTAACAATACCTTCAAACAAAACAGAAATATGAACTAAAAATGTGAAGAAATAATAAAAACATGGTCTTTTCTTCAATATTCATCAAAAATAATACAAAAACTGACATTTTATGAGGGAACAATCAGTTGCTGAGGAATAAGATGGATCTTCTCTACAGGGAAAAAGATTTGGGCTACAACTTCATATAAGGTTAGCATGAACAGGGGGTGCTAAGTACTGGCTCTGCAGAGTGTGTGTATAGGGATGATGAGAATGCCTAAAAGACAATAATTGTATTGTATCATTTATCTCGGTTGAAAAGGAACTTTGTTCTTGGACACATGTACCCTTCAGCTAACTTAAACTTCTACAGCTGCATTTGCAGTTGTATCATCCAGCTAGACAGCTTGTAGTAGTTGAGTGCCCTTTAGCTACTCTAAAGGGAGAAATAGGACTTTGCAAATTCCCTAACACAAATGCAAAACCTGAGCTTGCAAGTCCAACAATTTGAAAAATCAACAGCAATTCAAACAGATATCATCAAAATTCAAAACACATTGATACACCTTTAATGCATTTTATGCAGGAACTTTCATACTGTGCAACCCTCTGACATGGGGGCGGGCTGTATCCATCACAGCTCTGCTACTTAAATATATATATATATATATATATATATATATATATATATATATATATATATATATATATATACATATATACTATCTCCACGACTGATGCACAAATGACAACAATTATAAACTGAACAGGCCAGGCACCCTGGGTGGCTGCATATACTATTTGCTTATCCTGAAGCATGGGAAGGCTAAACAGAAGTAATTTCTCTTTCCTGAAGGAGAAAAGGATGTTTGGATGAAAGTATATGCCATATGGCTATCCTGAAACTTTAGTGAGAGAAGGGATTGGTGACAGACAGCAAAGATGATGTAGGACAATGAAAATAATGAAGTGGTTGTACCTATCCAAAGCAAAAGTTCAGAGAGAGAGAGAGAGAAAGAGAGAAACAATAAGAAGAGAGGCAGCAAAAATAATAAGGAAATGCAGATGAAGAAGTGAGACCACACTTAACAGTAGTGGCCAGATCGGCTTCATAACTTTCCTTCATTGTGCAGACATTTGACTGGCAGCTGCATTTCGTCTTGAAAGCCAAGAGAGAGAAAGGTGGGGTGGAGGGCAGGGAAGAAATAACAAAAGACAAGAGATTGAGAATCAGAGCTAAGTAAAGTTTTATTTGCATAAGAACAGCTCATCAGAGACTTTGTTTTAACCAGAGTGTGACCCAGATGTTTTCCTTTAAAGTAATTTCATTTTACTGTTCTTGCTTGTTCCTTTTGATTTAACACCACTGCAGGGGATTCTTATGTTCTGCACTGGATACAATGTGACACTCCAAGCACAACTCCACTGGAGATCAGTACAGAATGTTTTACAGGTCTAAAACAAAATACGAGGTAAAATTAGTAAGAGCTATTTAAGTGAACTATAATATTGAAAAAAATGAAGTTTTAAATGTCTACATCGAGGTCTTTCTCTAAACGCTATTTCCTTCCATCACCAACAGTATGGAATAATTCCTCTCATGTTGCAGGGAAAAAATCTTTCCCATTGTAACTACAGCTACAGCCAGAATGCTTTACCATTAAAATGTATGATCTTGCAAGGTGAAACACAAACAATGTAGACATGTACATAACTCCTTTCACTGCAGACCCTACTCTCTTGTGTTGTTTCACCAGACTTTAACGATAGATGTTTCATTGGTCTAAAATAATGTTTCCTCTGTGTTATGCTGAGATACATCACTGTGATTGTTTGTCTTTTCGGCTTTTCCCAGTTAGGGGTCCCCACAGCAGAACTCCGATCCACTAATGATTGACAGTAGATTTTTATGTTGCCGAGTTGCCAGCCCGATACCCAACCTTCAGCGAAGGCACGCCCATTCACGCATGTCTTTCGGAGGCCACTCGACCACAGGGAGGACATGCAGACTCCACACAGAAGGCACTCCAGCCGTGAATTGAACAGGAGAACCTCTTTCTGTGAGGCAACAACGCTACCGCTGTACCACCGTGGCTTCCAGTGAAGAACACAATTAAATAAATTAAATACAGTACTATATGCAAAAGAGCAGATAAAAGTGTACTTAAATTCACTTATACATCCAGCTGATTTCAGGTAGATGTTAGTCGGCCAAAGCTCTGATATTAAGCAGAGATAACTCAAAATGTACCACTTATATAATGCAAGAATGTCAGTGATGAGCTGAAATTACTCCCCACTGATATCAATGGCTACACAGAAATTCTAAAAAGTACTCTGTAGAGAGACAGCCACAACTTCAGTTGAGTTAATGTTCAGTGAAAAACGCAAATTGTTTGTCTTTTCGGCTTTTCCCGGTTAGGGGTCGCCACAGCAGGACTCCGATCTGCTAATGATTGGCAGTAGATTTTTATGGTGCTGAATTGCCAGCCCGACACCCAACCTTCAGCGAAGGCACACTCATTCACGCATGTCTTTCGGAGGCAACTCGACCGCAGGGAGGACATGCAGACTCCACACAGAAGGCAGTCCAGCCAAGAATCAAACAGGAGAACCTCTTGCTGTGAGGCAACAATGCTACCACTGTACCACCGCGGCTTCAGATACATCACTCTGACACATCATTGTGATTATCAACTGAAAACTGATAAATATGACAAACCCTAACTTCAAATGTAGCTGCAACCTTATCATCAGCATTAGCCATGGCATCTAATAGGTTATATACTACAAAGGTTATAATAAGTATGACCTATAATTGTAGAGAGAGCTTTTGTGCCATCATGTAACTTTAATCTGCAGCTTGGGAGTGAAAAAAGCACTAAAAGTCTTTTAAGTAATAAACTGCCTTCTGTTAGGGAAAACCCATTGCTCTGCAATTAGCAAATTAATTATGTTGTTTTATTCCCATGGTTTATAGACTCTATTAGTGCTATGTGAATCCAGGTAATTAATTTTCCCATTTAGAGAGGTAATACACTTACAATATTGTTCATTATCTCAAAAGTTGTTGTTTGTCTTTCGGCTTTTCCCAGTAAGGGGTTGCCACAATGGAACTCCAGTCCACTAATGACTGGCAGTAGATTTTTACGAAACGCCGAGGTGCCAGCTCGACGCCTAACCTTCAACGAAGGCACGCCCATTTACGCATGCAGACTCCACACAGAAGGCACTCCCAAGCCAAGCCGAGAATTGAACGGGAGAACCTTTTGCTGTGAGGTAACAATGCTACCGCCGTACCACCACAGCATAATTATCTCAAAAGTGATTTGCATTATTCAACATCTTCTATGACATCATTCATTACAGAGCTGTAAAAGGTCTCATCTATTACATGTCTTCTTTTGTTTACACTGTAGGCAATAATCTGTTTATATACAATTAATGTAAGGGTATTCTTGCAAAAGGAGTCTGTGCTTCCACTGGGCTTACTGGTTAACACTAATAAATGAATGTACTGTGGCATAGAGGAATACTGCAGCGGTGGTGCTGCGGTAGCGTTGTCGCCTCACAATTAGACATTGCCCATTTGATTCTCAGTTAGAGCGTCTTCTGTGTGGCAACATGCATGAATGGGCGTTCCTTCATTGAAGGTTGTGCATTAGGGCTGGCAAGCCAGCACGTAAAACTCTACTGCCAATCATTAGTGGACCGGAGTTCCGCTGTGGCGACCCTTAACCGGGAAAAGCCGAAAGACACAAACAAACTGTGGCATAGAGGAATGGAGCCCTGATTTTGACCTAGGTGACCCAAGTTCAACCAGTGGTTTGGGCACTGGGGCAGCTAGGCTTCCCCTCTCCAGGAAGAGGGTGGATGTCCAATCCCTGCTGAGGATGGAAGAGTGGTATGCAGGACATGGACCAAGGATATGCACTTGGCTGCTGCCAAACTGTGTCACCAATAGTTCTCCAAGATGCTCAAACTTCCTGAGGAGGGCAATAATGGATGAGTACATCAGAAAAGGGGCATTGCAGGGCTCTTGTGTAAGTATCTATGCATGTCAGTTACAAAGGAGAGGGTGTTACAGCTTCAGATAAAATTTCTGATTACTGCCTAAATGATAGCCAGGCTGTCATCTGCAATGAATGGGGAAAAAAATCAATCAAATGGATAAGAGGGAGCTGATAATCAGCAGGCAGTGGGGGAGAAAGAGAAGGAAGAAAACAAACATGCTGCGCAGATGCACATATACAGTACGGAACTGATTTTTAGTTTTCATTCATTGAGGCAACTAGACTGGATCAGATTTAGGCAAGTGGAGTGGGCTTGAATTTCTGATGTTTAACAAATCATACATCACAGAACTATAAAGGAATCTGATAAGGACACAGTGCAGGCAGCAGATGTGGAATAAACTATAGCAAACTAGGTCTGAACCTGACTTAAAGCACAAGCAGCTTAACAGAGTATCACTTGACAGTGTGCGTGGGCATAAATGGGTGTGTTTGTAAAAATTAGATTAACTACACTTCACTATATCTATTTTATTTATTTATTTTGTTTGGTAACTGAGATAACTTACTGAGCATTAGTTGTTTTACAGATCAGACTCTGTCTGAAATGCTGCTGTGCAATCAAGGGAGATTAATACACAGAAGATTATGATCAGATCACTGGTCATAACTCATTTGTTAATGTGTTTGAAAAATGAAGTCAAGTGACTTGCTGTTGATTTCTTTAATCCATTTTGAGAACACATTAACAAATAGCTGTAATCTCAGACCCTGTTATAATTAGTTACAGTGCATGGAGTTATAGCTGCCCTGATGTACTACAATTTACAAAGACAAAAACAGTTAAGAGCATGAATAACTTTAAAATCTGACACTTCATGCTGCCACATTGTGTGTGTGTGTGTTGGAAGCAGCCACATGAAATGTCTTACAGCTTTTAAATCTTTCAAAATGCCTCTGATGCTGTTCTGTGGTGGATGCTGTGTGTGCGCTGCAGCATGAAACTTTATCGTAACAGCTGTTGAAAGTATATTACACAGTTTCTTACTCACCATTCTTATGTCAGAAAGGTGCATAGCAAGCTTATCGTTTTGCTGATTTCAGAGCATAATTAGCACACTATGCACTACAATATATTACTATTACATATTATGGTGTTGTCATGCATTAGAATAGTGAATGTTCATTAAGGTACATACTGGAATACAGTGTAGGAGACAGTTTCACGGTACCACATAAAAAATTATCAATAATGAAAATTTACCTACTGCAGGTGCATTAGAGTATCAGTCTACGGTGTGAGCATCATACTATTTAGAGTTGAATCACCTGATAAAGAACCAAAAAATCAAATTTGCTCTTCATCCTCAAGGTACTTCTGCAGGATAGTATCAACCAGCTTGGCACAAGGGTATGTAGGATGTCTTTCGGAGGCCACTCGACCACAGGGAGGACATGCAGACTCCACACAGAAGGCACTCCAGCCGTGAATCGAACAGGAGAACCTCATGCTGTGAGGCAACAACGCTACCGCTGTACCACCGTGGCTTCCAGTGAAGAACACAAATAAATTAATTAAATACAGTACTATATGCAAAAGAGCAAATAAAAGTGTACTTAAATTCACTTATACGTCCAGCTGATTTCAGGTAGATGTTAGTCGGCCAAAGCTCTGATATTAAGCAGAGATAACTCAAAATGTACCACTTATATAATGCAAGAATGTCAGTGATGAGCTGAAATTACTCCCGACTGATATCAATGGCTACACAGAAATTCTAAAAAGTACTCTGTAGAGAGACAGCCACAACTTCAGTTGAGTTAATGTTCAGTGAAAAACGCAAATTGTTTGTCTTTTCGGCTTTTCCCGGTTAGGGGTCGACACAGCAGAACTCCGATCTTCGAATGATTGGCAGTAGATTTTTATGGTGCTGAGTTGCCAGCCTGACACCCAACCTTCAGCGAAGGCACACTCATTCACGCATGTCTTTCGGAGGCCACTCGACCACAGGGAGGACATGCAGATTCCACACAGAAGGCAGTCCAGCCGAGAATCAAACAGGAGAACCTCTTGTTGTGAGGCAACAATGCTACCACTGTATCACCGCGGCTTCAGATACATCACTCTGATACATCATTGTGATTATCAACTGAAAACTGATAAATATGACAAACCCTAACTTCAAATGTAGCTGCAACCTTATCATCAGCATTAGCCATGGCATCTAATAGGTTATATACTACAAAGGTTATAATAAGTATGACCTATAATTGTAGAGAGAGCTTTTGTGCCATCATGTAACTTTAATCTGCAGCTTGGGAGTGAAAAAAGCACTAAAAGTCTTTTAAGTAATAAACTGCCTTCTGTTAGGGGAAATCCATTGCTCTGCAATTAGCAAATTAATTATGTTGTTTTATTCCCATGGTTTATAGACTCTATTAGTGCTATGTGAATCCAGGTAATTAATTTTCCCATTTAGAGAGGTAATACACTTACAATATTGTTCATTATCTCAAAAGTTGTTGTTTGTCTTTCGGCTTTTCCCAGTAAGGGGTCGCCACAGCGGAACTCCGGTCCACTAATGATTGGCAGTAGATTTTTACGAAACGCCGAGGTGCCAGCTCGACGCCCAACCTTCAACGAAGACACGCCCATTTACGCACACATGTCTTTCAAATGCTACCCAACCGCGGGAAGGACATGCAGACTCTACACAGAAGGCACTCCCAAGCCAAGCCGAGAATTGAATGGGAGAACCTTATGCTGTGAGGTAACAATGCTACCGCCGTACCACCGCAGCATAATTATCTCAAAAGTAATTTGTATTATTCAACATCTTCTATGACATCATTCATTACAGAGCTGTAAAAGGTCTCATCTATTACATGTCTTCTTTTGTTTACACTGTAGGCAATAATCTGTTTATATACAATTAATGTAAGGGTATTCTTGCAAAAGGAGTCTGTGCTTCCACTGGGCTTACTGGTTAACACTAATAAATGAATGTACTGTGGCATAGAGGAATACTGCAGTGGTGGTGCTGCAGTAGCATTGTCGCCTCACAATTAGACATTGCCCATTCGATTCTCAGTTAGAGCGTCTTCTGTGTGGCGACATGCGTGAATGGGTGTTCCTTCATTGAAGGTTGTGCATTAGGGCCGGCAAGCCAGCATGTAAAACTCTACTGCCAATCATTAGCGAACCGGAGTTCCGCTGTGGCGACCCTTAACCGGGAAAAGCCGAAAGACACAAACAAACTGTGGCATAGAGGAATGGAGCCCTGATTTTGACCTAGGTGACCCAAGTTCAACCAGTGGTTTGGGCACTGGGGTAGCTAGACTTCACCTCTCCAAGAAGAGGGTGGATGTCCAATCCCTGCTGAGGATGGAAGAGTGGTATGCAGGACATGGACCAAGGATATGCACTTGGCTGCTGCCAAACTGTGTCACCAATAGTTCTCCAAGATGCTCAAACTTCCTGAGGAGGGAAATTTTTTTTTTTTTTTTTTTTTTTTTTTTTTTTTTTTTTTTTTTTTTTTTTAGGGGGGGGGGGGGGGGGGGGGGGGGGGGGGGGGGGGGGGGGGGGGGGGGGGGGATTTAGGCAAGTGGAGTGGGCTTGAATTTCTGATGTTTAACAAATCATACATCACAGAACTATAAAGGAATCTGATAAGGACACAGTGCAGGCAGCAGATGTGGAATAAACTATAGCAAACTAGGTCTGAACCTGACTTAAAGCACAAGCAGCTTAACAGAGTATCACTTGACAGTGTGCGTGGGCATAAATGGGTGTGTTTGTAAAAATTAGATTAACTACACTTCACTATATCTATTTTATTTATTTATTTTGTTTGGTAACTGAGATAACTTACTGAGCATTAGTTGTTTTACAGATCAGACTCTGTCTGAAATGCTGCTGTGCAATCAAGGGAGATTAATACACAGAAGATTATGATCAGATCACTGGTCATAACTCATTTGTTAATGTGTTTGAAAAATGAAGTCAAGTGACTTGCTGTTGATTTCTTTAATCCATTTTGAGAACACATTAACAAATAGCTGTAATCTCAGACCCTGTTATAATTAGTTACAGTGCATGGAGTTATAGCTGCCCTGATGTACTACAATTTACAAAGACAAAAACAGTTAAGAGCATGAATAACTTTAAAATCTGACACTTCATGCTGCCACATGTGTGTGTGTGTGTTGGAAGCAGCCACATGAAATGTCTTACAGCTTTTAAATCTTTCAAAATGCCTCTGATGCTGTTCTGTGGTGGATGCTGTGTGTGCGCTGCAGCATGAAACTTTATCGTAACAGCTGTTGAAAGTATATTACACAGTTTCTTACTCACCATTCTTATGTCAGAAAGGTGCATAGCAAGCTTATCGTTTTGCTGATTTCAGAGCATAATTAGCACACTATGCACTACAATATATTACTATTACATATTATGGTGTTGTCATGCATTAGAATAGTGAATGTTCATTAAGGTACATACTGGAATACAGTGTAGGAGACAGTTTCACGGTACCACATAAAAAATTATCAATAATGAAAATTTACCTACTGCAGGTGCATTAGAGTATCAGTCTACGGTGTGAGCATCATACTATTTAGAGTTGAATCACCTGATAGCAGCATCAATTATGTTACATTTGTTTGATAGCAGAAGGACAATAATCATCTCTAGTATGCCTTTAAATGCAGTTAACATTCTCTCCTTACATTCACGCTTTCCCTCCACCCTTTTCCCCCCTCCCTCTTGCCCTCTGGAATGCCCTGTTGCCTACATGGATATTTCTCTGCACCATCTGATAGCTTGTTCTATGGATCCACACCCCTCTTCATGAATAATTTCTTTTGCAGATCTGGATAGTAATTTGTCAGTACAACCTGCTGACTGTGCCCCCCCACCCCCACCCCACCAGTTTGTCTGCTCAAGGCAACCGCTTTACACAATTCTTGTATCTTCTGGTCTCTTGTGAGGAAAGCTCCAGATCCTCTAGCCGCTGTCATATAATTTTCCTTTCCAACCCACACAGCCTCCTGGTGGTCTTCCTGTGGTCTCCTTACAACTGGTAGAATACATTAACTTTTTTATTTCTGTCTATCCTCCTGTGAAACACCCCAGCATTCGGTTTACTGCTGTTACGCTGCCCTATTTAGCCTGCTCTAGTGAAATCAACATCTGCAGCCCCATGGCTCTTATAGGTTCATAGGTTCATAGGTAGGTACTAGGCTATCTGCCTGAAGGCATTTATAAGCCTAGCCATAATGTGTTGGCTTTCGCCGCCCCCTTAGATTAGTACCCTGTGCCTCTGTCCAGCAGGCCCACTGAAGTGATCCCTGGGGTAAACTTTCTGTTTCCCATCCACTCATCAATTATAGACTCTATTAGTGCTATGTGAATCCAGGTAATTAATTTTCCCATTTAGAGAGGTAATACACTTACAATATTGTTCATTATCTCAAAAGTTGTTGTTTGTCTTCGGCTTTTCCCAGTAAGGTTGCCACAATGGAACTCCAGTCCACTAATGATTGGCAGTAGATTTTACGAAACGCCGAGGTGCCAGCTCGACGCCCAACCTTCAACGAAGACGCCCATTCGCACACATGTCTTTCAAATGCTACCCAACCGCGGGAAGGACATGCAGACTCTACACAGAAGGCACTCCCAAGCCAAGCCGAGAATTGAATGGGAGAACCTTATGCTGTGAGGTAACAATGCTACCGCACACCACAGCATAATTATCTCAAAAGTAATTTGTATTATTCAACATCTTCTATGACATCATTCATTACAGAGCTGTAAAAGGTCTCATCTATTACATGTCTTCTTTTGTTTACACTGTAGGCAATAATCTGTTTATATACAATTAATGTAAGGGTATTCTTGCAAAAGGAGTCTGTGCTTCCACTGGGCTTACTGGTTAACACTAATAAATGAATGTACTGTGGCATAGAGGAATACTGCAGTGGTGGTGCTGCAGTAGCATTGTCGCCTCACAATTAGACATTGCCCATTTGATTCTCAGTTAGAGCGTCTTCTGTGTGGCAACATGCATGAATGGGCGTTCCTTCATTGAAGGTTGTGCATTAGGGCTGGCAAGCCAGTATGTAAAAACCTACTGCCAATCATTAGCGGACCGGAGTTCCGCTGTGGCGACCCTTAACCGGGAAAAGCCGAAAGACACAAACAAACTGTGGCATAGAGGAATGGAGCCCTGATTTTGACCTAGGTGACCCAAGTTCAACCAGTGGTTTGGGCACTGGGGTAGCTAGACTTCACCTCTCCAAGAAGAGGGTGGATGTCCAATCCCTGCTGAGGATGGAAGAGTGGTATGCAGGACATGGACCAAGGATATGCACTTGGCTGCTGCCAAACTGTGTCACCAATAGTTCTCCAAGATGCTCAAACTTCCTGGGGAGGGCAATAATGGATGAGTACATCAGAAAAGGGGCATTGCAGGGCTCTTGTGTAAGTATCTATGCATGTCAGTTACAAAGGAGAGGGTGTTACAGCCTCAGATAAAATTTCTGATGACTGCCTAAATGATAGCCAGGCTGTCATCTGCAATGAATGGGGAAAAAAATCAATCAAATGGATAAGAGGGAACTGATAATCAGCAGGCAGTGGGGGAGAAAGAGAAGGAAGAAAACAAACATGCTGCGTAGATGCACATATACAGTACGGAACTGAGTTTTAGTTTTTATTCATTGAGGCAACTAGACTGGATCAGATTTAGGCAAGTGGAGTGGGCTTGAATTTCTGATGTTTAACAAATCATACATCACAGAACTATAAAGGAATCTGATAAGGACACAGTGCAGGCAGCAGATGTGGAATAAACTATAGCAAACTAGGTCTGAACCTGACTTAAAGCACAAGCAGCTTAACAGAGTATCACTTGACAGTGTGCGTGGGCATAAATGGGTGTGTTTGTAAAAATTAGATTAACTACACTTCACTATATCTATTTTATTTATTTATTTTGTTTGATAACTGAGATAACTTACCGAGCATTAGTTGTTTTACAGATCAGACTCTGTCTGAAATGCTGCTGTGCAGTCAAGGGAGATTAATACACAGAAGATTATGATCAGATCACTGGTCATAACTCATTTGTTAATTTGTTTGAAAAATGAAGTCAAGTGACTTGCTGTTGATTTCTTTAATCCATTTTGAGAACACATTAACAAATAGCTGTAATCTCAGACCCTGTTATAATTAGTTACAGTGCATGGAGTTATAGCTGCCCTGATGTACTACAATTTACAAAGACAAAAATGGTTAAGAGCATGAATAACTTTAAAATCTGACACTTCATGCTGCCACATTGTGTGTGTGTGTGTTGGAGGCAGCCACATGAAATGTCTTACAGCTTTTAAATCTTTCAAAATGCCTCTGATGCTGTTCTGTGGTGGATGCTGTGTGTGCTGCAGCATGAAACTTTATCGTAACAGCTGTTGAAAGTATATTACACAGTTTCTTACTCACCATTCTTATGTCAGAAAGGTGCATAGCAAGCTTATCATTTTGCTGATTTCAGAGCATAATTACTATGCACTACAATATACTACTATAACATATTATGGTGTTGTTATGCATTAGAATAGTGAATGTTCATTAAGGTACATACTGGAATACAGTGTAGGAGATTCAGTTTCACGGTACCACATAAAAAATTATCAATAATGAAAATGTACCTACTGCAGGTGCATTAGAGTATCAGTCTACGGTGTGAGCATCATACTATTTACAGTTGAATCACCTGATAGCAGCATCAATTATGTTACATTTGTTTGATAGCAGAAGGACAATAATCATCTCTAGTATGCCTTTAAATGCAGTTAACATTCTCTCCTTACAGTCACGCTTTCCCTCCACCCTTTTTCCCCCCTCCCTCTTGCCCTCTGGAATGCCCTGTTGCCTACATGGATATTTCTCTGCACCGTCTGATAGCTTGTTCTATGGATCCACACCCCTCTTCATGAATAATTTCTTTTGCAGATCTGGATAGTAATTTGTCAATACAACCTGCTGACTGTGCCCTCCCACCCCCACCCCACCAGTTTGTCTGCTCAAGGCAACCGCTTTACACAATTCTTGTATCTTCTGGTCTCTTGTGAGGAAAGCTCCAGATCCTTTAGCCGCTGTCATATAATTTTCCTTTCCAACCCACACAGCCTCCTGGTGGTCATCCTGTGGTCTCCTTACAACTGGTAGAATACATTAACTTTTTTATTTCTGTCTATCCTCCTGCGAAACACCCCAGCATTCTGTTTACTGCTGTTACGCTGCCCTATTTAGCCTGCTCTAGTGAAATCAACATCTGCAGCCCCATGGCTCTTATAGGTTCATAAGTTCATAGGTAGGTACTAGGCTATCTGCCCGAAGGCATTTATAAGCCTAGCCATAATGTGTTGGCTTTCGCCGCCCCCTTAGATTAGTTCCCTGTGCCTCTGTCCAGCAGGCCCACTGAAGTGATCCCTGGGGTAAACTTTCTGTTTCCCATCCACTCATCAAGCTTTCTCTTGGAGTGTTAGTGAGGAGCTCTGCCTAATGTAGATTGGAATCTTGTTCCAAAGCATGGGAAGTCTCTAGGGCAGGAATCTATCCCTCCAGCACATCCTATTTATTGTTGTGGTGAGGTTTAGACCCCTAGAGTGTGTGGCTCAAGGGGATAAGGTTTTCTTTAGGTGGAGCATGTCCATCAATTCTGGGTTGGACATGGCCTTGTATGTCAGGCAGAGATCACCTCTGAGTAGGCGGTATGCAACCGAGTACAGCTGGAGTTTCTTCAGTCTAGCTGCATAGGGCATCTATTTGAGGCCAGTGAGCCTCTTGGTGAGGTACTTCTGTGGTCTTTCCAGCTGTTGCAGGTGTCTTGCAAGGTACATCCCAAATGGGGCATTGTACTCTATGATGGGTCTGATGAGTGATGAGTAGAGGGGCACAATGACCTCTTTTGATCTGGATGTGAACCCTTTTGTGATAAGGTGGGCCACATAGAAGGATTTTCTAACCACTTTGGCAATGTGATTATCAAAGGCGAGATTACTATCTACTTGAGTCCCCAGATCCCTTATTATGTCTTCCTATGTGGTAGTTTGTGGGTAATTTGTTTTTTCCAAAAGGGATGACTATGCACTTTTTGGCATTTAGCTTGAGGACATGATTTTAACACCAGGTATCCGTCTCGGTGAGAAACTTTTGGAGGATGTCTGTGTCAGCCGGAGAGTCAATTATAGCCCCTAGTTTCCAGTCATCTGCGAACTTGGTCAGCCATAGTCCTCCTGTGCTTGCCTGTACCACTGAGAAATATATGCTAAACAGGAGGGTACCTAGGACTGAGCCCTAGGGAATGCCACTTGTAACCGATTTAGAGTCAGACCTAGCTCCCCCAACTCTTACCATGTGGGTTCTGTCCATGAGCCAGTTAGCAACCCATCTTGTGACGTAGGGGTTTATGTTCAGGATGGTGAGCTTGTCTATAATACCAGAATGGGTAATGGTGTTGAAGGCCTTTGCAAAGTCTAGGTAGGCTGTGTGTATCACCTTTCCCTCGTCTATAGCCTTGGTCACTGTCTCAATGAAGTCCACCATGTTTAGGAGGCATGATCTGCCTTTAACGAAGCTGAACTAGGTAGGGTCCAGTGTTTGGAGGTTACCAATGTCTCTGTTAATAAGTTCCATGATGATGTGCTCCATAGCCTTGCAGACCAAGCTAGTCAGGCTTATAGGGCGATAGTTCCTGGGGTCTGTTATGGCTCCACCTTTGTGGAGCGGAATAACTGTTGCTGTGCGCCACTCTGTGGGTACATAACCTGTGGAGAGGCTGAGTTTGAACAGTGTGTTTAGGTGAAGGGTTAGTTCATCTTTGAGCTTGTGTAGGACGCAGCCTGGGACACCGTCTGGTCCCATTGATGTTGTGTTTTTGGCTTTGGAGAGGGCTGTTTTAACCTGAGTGTCAGTGATTTCAGGAGATCTACATTCTTCTGGTATGGTTATGGGCCCTTTTGGGGGTGAGAGGGGGGGTGAAGTTTGCACTGAACCTGTCTACCAGGATGTTGGCAATATTGGTCGGTTCAGTGTATTTTGTGCCATTCTGCACTAACTCCGAGCAGATCTGAGCATTGCCACTTAGATACTTGACATAGCTAATGTATGCCTTGTGGTTATCTTTGGAGTCCTTGGCAATTTTTCTTTCGAAGCTTGCCTTGGATGATTTTATGAGGGATCGTAGTTTCTTGCTGATACTGTCCGGGGGTGGGAGCAGAATGTGGTCAAACCAGCGAGGGGTTGACCTCTGGTGTGGAGAACCGGTTGCCCATGTTGGTAATAACCAAGTCCAATATGTTGTCACCTCTGGTGGGAGTGTTGACCAGTTGATCCAGGGCATTTGAGTTTGTAAATTCTAGGAAATGTTGGGCAAGAGAGTTAATACTTGAGTAGTTCTCCCAGTTAATGTTTGGGTAGTTGAAATCACCCAATATTAGGGTGTTTGGTAGGACCTTTATATTTCCCAGTGTTTCCAGAAATGCAGAATAGGGGTCCTGGGCCATGGTGGGTGATCTGTAGCAAGCTACAATTTGAATTGCAGTTTTGCCCATTGTTAGTTGCACGTGGATGATCTCTGAAGCATCGTGCTGTGCCACTAACCTGGACGTGTGGGTATCCTTAATGAATATGGATATGCCCCCACCTTTTGTATTTCGGTCCAGGTTCTGTGGCCAAAATGTATGGTATGAGTTGTAGCCTGTTAGTGCTGGGGTGCTCTCTGGAGTCTTAAACCAGGTTTCTGTTACTGCACATATATCAATTTTCTCCATACTGAGGAGTGCCTCGAGTGCGTGCATTTTGAGGTTTAGACTTCTGGGATTGAGTAACATTACCCTCAGTTTTTTGTTACTTGTGCTGTTTATGGTGGTGGGTTTGTCTTTTGAGCCTTGCCTAAAAAAGGCACTATGAGGGTGGCAAGAGCCTTGGCCAGTATTCAAAAGCCTAAGGGTGACCAGGTTCATGCTGTCTCTAATGAAGCAGCGTGGCTTGTCAAACATGTCATCCCAGGCGGACAGACACTGGATCCCCTTTGAATGACACCAGAAACTTAGCCAATTGTTGAAATTGATAATTTTTTTCTTTATACTGTGGTATCATTCTTGGTGAGAGCAGGATGGTACTCAGGGTCAGGGTTATACTAGCCTGGTGATCAGAGAGCTCTTCCATGTCTCTTTTCATGTAGTCCAGGGAGGTGTGGCTCAGGCCATTCACACCAACATGGACAATGACAGAGTCATATTTGTACTTGTTCTGGAGTGACTTGAGTGCTTGTGTTATGTGGCGGATCCTGGCACCGGACAGGCAGCTAACAGTAGCCTTCTCCTTATTCAGCCTAGTACGTGAGTGGGACATCAGTGTGCCTGACTATAGAGTCACCTATTACTAGTATGTTGGGTATGTTATTTTGCCTTAAGGGCTGTGATTGCATGGCACACTGGTTTTGTGAAGTATGTGTTTCATGATTTGTGTGGGGGATGGAGGTTGCTTGGATGTCTGCTTTGGAGGTCTCTGTTGCTTTTTCAAATTTTTATTTAGACCCTCTGAGTATGTTTTTGTGCATTTATGTGTGTTTTTTGCCGGTGCTGGTTTAATGGATCTATATGAGACTGGTGGTGTGATACAAGTATTTCCCTTCTCCTCTTGACAGTCTGATCCAGCCTTGTGTTGAGAGAGCTTAGCCTCCAGTTTGGCTGTATAATTGCATCTCTCACATGTATTAGTGTTTGGTGGTAGGAGGACAGGGTTGTCTGTGTACATGAGGCAGTTGTAACATTGCCTCAAAATGCCCAGATTCACCAGATGGACTGGAGAGTATGCCTGAAACTGCCCTTTGGACATGCCTGGATAGGTACAGTGAACTGTTTTACTGAATACCTGGTAAGGTCGAATAGAGAGCCTTGTACTTCTGTACAGTATAGGAGGGTCTAGTGCTAGGGTTTATAAGTGCTTGCTATGAGTTTTGAGCCGTCAGTTCAACTCCAATTCCCCTATACAGTACATTGACAGTGTCTGTTTTGAACCTAAACTGCCACTTACTGACTGCATGCCCAGCCTTTGTAGATCCTTCCTTTAGAATCTTCTGTCATCCTCCATACTACATATATCCCTATATCATCATGAAAAAGGATGATTTTCTTTGTCACTTTATTATAAGTGTTATAGCACGTAATAGCACCAGATATGCAAAAGACAATGGTCACTTTCAGTCAAACAACAGCAACTTACAAAAAATCAGTATTATATTTTTGAAGCATTTTTGTAGGAGTGTTAGTAAGAACATCTGCACTCTCCATATTAACTATAAGGTCATTGAACCTTAGAGAAAGGGTATGCTCTGACGTACTATAACCTTGGATTTATTATGTGTTCCCAGAATCCATTATTGAAGGTATGCCATCCAGTAGGATCATAATTACAGGAATCAGAATTACAATGGGAACTCCTCCTGCTCTCTAGTCTCTCAGTTATATCTGAAACAAGCAGACTGAAGAGTACTGGAGTCAGCATCGACCCCCACGGTACTCCACTAATCATTTTCCTTATTTCCTGACATTTTCCTGCTCACCACAGCCCCTTGTGCTCTGCCCCTCAGTCATGCGGTACTCATTCTTTGTCCTTCCCAGTCCTGTAAATTTCCTAGCAGGACTTTTGTGTGACTAAGTCAATGACCTTGCTAAAGTCCAGGTAGACAACACCTATGGGTAATTCCCTCTTAAGTTCTTCCATAGTTCAGTCAAAACCCTGCATCATATTATTTATTTAGTGCTGCTGCTTTTTCCCTTCTCCCATAATCTCACTCCCATCTTTGCTCTGCTCGGCTACGTAAATCCACCCCTCTATTCTGTTATATACCTGAAGCAAAGCATTTCTTATACTTGGCATCTTCTATGAAGTCCCTTTCAGCTCGTGTCTTTTCTGCCCTCATTCCATTCTTGCCCTTGTGCTTGCTATGTGTTCATACCTCCCCTGCTATAACCCATAGAATGTCAAGATCACTGTTCTATAATATTCTGAATGTTTTTCCTAAATTATTAATACCTGCCTATATTATTTTTTAAATAACTGCTTGTGTTATTCGTCAGTTTTACAGCAGTGTCAGTCATGCAGCAGATAGCACACTTGTCTTGGATGCAGAAGGTCTTGGGTTCTATTCCCACACCAGGTAGATTAATTGCTGGCACTACAATGCAGTGTAAGGGGATTCTGCACTCTTGAGCATGTCATACTTTGGATGAAACCAAGGCATAGCCCTGAAAGAGGTATCATCTGAGTCATACACACATTATAAACAATGAGCTCTGACTTGTAAAATGGAGCAAACAAAATTATTTAAAGTAGATTTTTCCTCTCAAGAAGAAATTGAGAGCACAACATTTTTCATGCTTTCACAATTACTCAAAATAAACTTTAATATATGAGCATGAGAATTCAAAATTCTGAAAATCAAAGTTGCAGAAGCATACACTTTTCCACTATGCTTACCAATAATTTTCCCATCCTTGCCAGAAATTGGAATTAACTTAATGCTTAGCAGTAGCTATAGCTGCTGGGTCATGTTTGAGTACAGTATATAAAAACATAAAAGACTGAAATTTTAAACGGCAATATTGTACTTGAGGGCCTCACCAGATGTGCAGTGGCAAGCCCCGCCCAAAAGCCGCCCCTGTGCTGTTTCATAATCGGGCACTAATGAATATGTATTCCCTCGAAGAATCCTAATACACTGTCCGGCTTTTAGTACGTGTCGTGTGTTGTCTTCGAGAACAATTGTTTGTTTCTTATTTTAATAAAAACAAAGAAATGTGTATTTATTAAATAAAAGACATATTTCAGAAACTTCATTTTGTTCCTGCATCTGGCTGTCTGCAAAGTATATTTTCTTTTAAATGAAACGGTAAACTACATGGTGACTTTTTAAGCTAATGATTTAATCGGGAGATACATTTTTTTGTTCAAATAAACTATATTAGCTCACTTCTTATTCTTGTCCTGACCTAGGGTTACCACCAGTTTTCCTTTAGGCTGGGCAGTCCCTTATTTGGGCAGGTGTGTCCTTGTCGGGAGGGGAATATGAAAATGGCAAGTGTCCTTTTTTTGTAAGTTCCCTTTATTAGTTGACTAAAGCTATTATTTTTGTATTTGAATCGCTTTCCAACCAACTAAAATTCTAAAAAGAGTGGGCTTTTATTTTAGCAAAAAAGCTATTATGTTTGTATCTGAAACACTTCAAAATGTAACAAGCAACTAAAATTCTTCAAGAGTGTGCTTTTATTTTTAGCAAAACAAAGTCCATTTGTTTGCATTGTTTGAATGCCATGTCAATCATGGCTCACTACATATGCAGACGTGGTCGTCAATCATTCGCGACACGCCCACTTCTGCGTGAAACGCAAGGTGCGGCCTTCGAGTTCAATATCGCCCTTTAAACATTCTTTCTAGCTTTTAGAGGCAGGAGGCTATCAGAAAAATTGCAGGCAGTAACACACCCATCCTCCAAAACTGACAGAACTAGAGGAATGGATGAAGGTTCTGTAAATTCCTTCTGTAACAGCTCATAGTATTTTCTGAGGGACTGAAAAACTTGAGTATTCTCGTACTGAAAACATTTGCACATTCTGGAAATAATTTGAAAGAAAGAGAAAGCCCCACAGGGAGAATCAGAAACTAAGCTCTCCTTAGTCTGAATCAGAAAACTGAGGAGGACCCCCTGTATCTTTCCCTTCATCTTCCCGCACAAATTCAGAGTCTTGAATCTCTTCGAGCAAAGAGGTATCCCTCCTTCTTTTATAAAAAATACCTTATATGAAGGATCAATAGCCTTAATTAAACCCTGAGCCAAACCCAATAAAACACTCCTGTCTAAGGAAATTTAAGGAGGAGTAGATACATGTTTAATCTTCTGTTTCTTTTTGACAGGAAGAATGAAGCCAACAGTGTTATTAATGGCAGCATCAGCTTCCCCAGGAATAGCCACAACATTATGACTAAATAGGGAAACCTTTTCTGTTCCCTCTCCCAGGACAAACAAGAGTGCCTCCCTCTTGTCCACTGAGGGAACCCCAGCAGCAGTAGAGGATGTGGCTAGCCCTCAGTCCATTGTGGGTGTAGGTGCTACATCAGAGGGATCCAGGGTAAAATATGAGCAGTCTGATAAACAAGCTATGGCCACAGCAGTCACCCACCTGTGGCCGAGGCAAATTGCTAGCCTGCTGTGGTGCAAAGGCTGTTTTCTTAAGTTTTTCTTTTTCTCGCTGGAAGAAGAACCGACTATGGGACTGGTAGTTTATTCCATGGTCAAGCCAAAAATGGTGCCCTCTATTCTGTAAAAACAAGCAACAAAAGCCAGCAAAAATTTAAAATCTTTGAAAGTCACTTTTTTACACAAAAAGCACAGTAAAAGGCACTTTAAAGCACTTTGCCACCCTCCAAAAGTAAAATAAACATAATTTCTCCACAAAAAAGGATTTTCAATTACTTTAAACAACTTTTAAAGCTGACAGGAAAACAGTTAAGCCTTGTGACAATCAATTAAAACACAAAAGCCTAGCTTAAAAATAACTTTCATAAACAGAAAAGTACAGTAAAACGGGATTTTTAATGTGGAAGGCTTTCCCAAAAGGAAACAACTGCTCACCAAAGGAACAGCACAAGCTGATCTTCAAAACCCTGCAAAGGGGCGCTTTCTTAGATGACAGGAAAGTTCTGAAGGGCTTGGAGCCCAAACTTATCTTTTTAGTCAGTTCATCTTGAGATGGCTAATGGTTTGGGTGGGTGGGAGGTGCCCTAAAGTTCTGGAAACTCACCATCTGTTATATCCTTTGCAGAATATAACCAATATTGCTAAGGCTACTGCAGCAGTGAGCAATATGATGAACATCATAAACTTCCAGCCTGTTGACTGACTTAGTAGTAATGAAAGTTGATAGCATGCAGCTGTCTGATTTTGTCATATCTAAATATTTTCACAGCTTGAATGTAGCTATTCTCCATTTTCTTTTAAAAGGCTTTTCTTCCCCCATAATTTCCAGTTTATTGAACTGGCACAAGTATGCATTTCAAGCTTGCATCACAAAGAAGTTTAGTTTGCATAACGTACAGTCCCTGAGTTCCCTTTTAATGGAAGTAATACAATTGCTTTATATGCAACATATTATTACCTATGATGTTACTCCTTATTATTAGCTTTCAGTTGGGAATGAAAAAGGCAACTAAGGATTTCATCACTCATGGAGACAGTTAGATGCCCTTGCATCACTCATGAGCTTCTCACCAGCTGAGCAATATCCAGACACATGAAGAACGTACTGACTGAGGATGGATTCTTGGGTTGATACTGAGCATTTGCATATGTCCAGAATCAAAGCAATATTAGGCAAAATAATCAAAAATATCTACTTCTCAGACATGAATGCAAAGCATTTTTGAAGTTCTTCTATTAAGTTATTTCATATCATGTTCTTTAATGAACCCTAAGCTGCTTTCAGTTCTCAGCTCAATGTACTCAGTACAGTGCCACTGTTCAACACTTACAAAGTAGAACTGAAGAATTTGTTTTCAGGAAATGCACACATCTCTACATCTTGTACTGAAACTAAATATCAGTGTACTGCAGCTACAGTATGGTTTACCACAAAACATTTTGCCAGCTTAAAATGATGCTTCCTCCTAATCTGTATTCAGCCCCAAACAAATGTGAAAGCATTAGCCAAAAGCACTTACAGTAATTGCTATGAAGTAGTTTTCTGAAAGTCTTTTTAAATGTTTCTGAACAGTTTTGCCATAGTTATCCATAATGATATCTAAAAATATATATTCCAGCACATAAAAGTGATAAAATATCACAAGAAGGAAAATATTTCATGCTGTCTACAAGGTCCAAGTCTCTGTAGTTCTGAAGCTCAAAATAAAAATTAAAAACAGTCACACATATTGTGGGCATGCAACTTTTTATTTAGCAAGTGATACCACAGGCAGGGTTTGTATTACAGTCATACAACCAGGATGGCTATTTCCACGTGCAAATGGGCACAGGTTGGACAGGTGATATGGTTTCATGATTGGCACTGTTGCCACTTCTTTATATGTGACAGAACAAGCTATAAATCTATTCTTATGTCACCAACCACTATATAAGGGGTGATTGGTCTTAAGGGCATAAGAAAATATATATACTGCTGCCTCAGGTAATAACCAACACCTGCCACACCCAAATGACCTTAACACTGTACAGCTACAAATCAGAGTTCTAATCACAGGCTGACCAAGATTTTACCCCCCTCAAACTGAACTCTGTGTCTTCTAGTGAAATCTTACCAGCAGTAACTGAAACTTGGTCCAGACTATTTTGTACATAGAAGTCTAAGTATTTTCCCTGTGGGGGGGGGGGGGGTGATATCTCTCCAGTATCAACACCCTATTCTCTGTTTTTGCAATAATGCTTTGACCAGCTATAGAATACCAGCATACCAAAATACATTTCATTTTCACCCTTAAAATGAGCCAGCTATTTATCATATGTATGGGCAGCAGTAGCTTCAGTAGTAATTATCTATAAAGTAAAAGCCAACAGTTTTTAATACATCATTCCAGTGCACAAACCCTTAAACTTACAATAAATAACTTTATAGCCACAAGCAGTAAACATGTATAATAAACCTCTTTGCTTGAAATAAATAAAACTAAGACATGCACTTTGCAAAAAAAAAAAAAAAAAAATAGACCAGCTGCATTAAATATGCATAAAGAAAATGTACTGAATGATTATCTACCTCTAACGTATACGTTCATACAGTAGTTGCATCATTTCATAAACAAACGGAATCCAGTGTGCCGCTCAACCTCAGCCACTAAGGCAAAACAATGTACCCAACACACTAGTCATAGACGTACCTCCCTGGACTATATGAAAAGAGACACGGAGGAGCTCTTGGATTTTGAAGCCCAGGCGGGTATGACCCTAGCCCTGAGTAGCATCCTGCCATCGCCCGGTATGATACCACAGTACAAGGACAAAATGACTGCCTTCAACAATTGGCTAAGCTTCTGGTGTCATTCTATGGGGATCCAGTATCTGTCTGCCTGAGATGACATGATTGACAGACCATGATGCTTTGCCAGAGATGGCCTGCATCTGTCACCCCTGGGATTCCGGATACTGGCTAAGGCTCTTGCCACCCCTATACTGCCTTTATTAGGCAAGGTTCAAATGACAAATTTACCACCATAACAGGTACAAGCAAGCAAAATCTGAGGGTAATGCTACTCAATGCTAAAAGTCTAAACCTCAAAATGCACTCACTTGAGACAGTCCTTAAAATGGGGAACATCTACATCTGTGTAGTGACAGAGACCTAGTTCAAGGGTCCTGAGAGCACCCCTGTAATACCAGGCTACAATTCACACCACACTTTTCGGTCACCTAACCAGGACCAAAACACTAATGGCAGAGGCGTGTCCATATTCACCAAGGATATCCACACCTCCAGGCTAGTTGCCCAACATAATGCATCCAAAATTCTCCAGGTGCAACTAACACTAGGCAAGACTGCAATCCAAATTGTAGCTTGCTACAGATCCCCCACCATGCCCCAAGATTTCCACTCCACTTTTCTTAACATACTGGAAAATATTACGGTACAACCAAATACCCTAATACTGGGTGACTTCAACTACCCTGCCATAAACTGGGAAAACTACTCATGTACCAACACATTTGCTCAATGTTTTTTGGAATTCATAAATTCCAGCGCCATGGATCAACTTATCCATACCCCCATCAGGGGCACCAATATCCTAGACATGGTCATTACCAACATGGGCAACCAATGCTCCACACCAGATGTCAGCTCCTTGTTGGTCATTTCTGACCATAAGCTAATCACCCTAGACATCCACATCCCACCGTCACCCCCCCATTAAGGTAACCACCATAAAAAGCTTCTCCAAAGCCAACTTCATGCTTCTTAAGACAGAAATGGCAAACTTCATGACACCCATGCAGACGGAAAGTAGAAGTACGACTGCTGAATCGTACACCAATGCATTGTATGAACACATACACGAGTGCATGGACCGTGCCAAACCAGATAGAACCAAGATGCTCTCCTCAAACAAAGGAAGCCAATCTGGTGGTCCCCTGCCATAAACAAACTCTACAACAGAAGAAAGAAACTGTTGCAAAAAAGAGTAAAATACCATGATTGGAAAAACTCCCTTGCCAGCCTCAGTAAGAAGCCGAGATCCCACATAAAATCTTCCAAAGCTAGTTAAGAAAACAAAATCACCACAGATTCCAAAGACAGCCACAAGGCATGTTATAGTTATGTCAAGAATCTCAATGGCAGCACTCAGATCTGCTCTGACTTACAGCACAATGGCACTAAATATACAGAACCAACTGATATTGCCAACATCCTGACAGATAGGTTCAGTGCTAATTTCACCCCTCTCTCACCCCCTAAAGGGCCCAGCTCAGTACCAGAAGAATGCCACGTTCTGGTAATCATGGCTGCACAGGTAAAAACCACACTCTCCAAAGACCAAGAATACAGCGTCCATAGGACCAGACAACATCCCGGGCTGTGTTCTGCACGAACTACAAAACCAACTGGCACCCCACCTTAGTACCATGTTCAGTCATAGCCTCACTTCTGGTTTTGTGCCCACTGAATGGCACACAGCAACAGTTATCCCAATCCACGAGGGCGGATCCACCATGGACCCTGGGAACTACCGTCCAATTAGCCTGACGAACCTGATCTGCAAGGCCATGGAACGTATCATCATGGAACTTATCAACAAAGACATAGGTGACCTTCAAATTCTGGACCTCATCCAGTTTGGGTTTGTAAAAGGTAGATCATGTCTCCTAAACCTGATTGACTTCTTTGAAGCAGTCAGTAGAGCAGTGGACGAGGGTAAGGTGGTTCACACAGCCTATCTAGACCTCGCCAAGGCCTTCGACACCATCCCCCACTCTGGAATCATAGATAAACTCACTAAGCTGGGAATAAATCGCTATGTCACATGATGGGTTGCCAACTGGCTCACTGACAGAACCCACACTGTGAAAGTAGCCGACTCCAAATCCAACTCCAGACCGGTGACAAGTGGAGTACAACAGGGATCAGTCCTGGGTCCCCTCTTGTTTGGTATCTACTTCTCTGAAGTTCAGGCCAACATAAAGGATCTATGGCTAACAAAGTTTTCAGATGACTGCAAACTGGGAGCCATTACTGCATCCCCAAATGATGTGGACATTCTGCAAAAGGGCCTCACTGAGACAGATGCCTGGTGTCAAAGCCATGGCCTCAAGCTCAATGTCAAAAAATGCATAGTCGTCCCCTTTGGGAAAAACCCTGTGCCCATGAACTACTGAACTGTCACATAGGCAGTAGTCCACTTAACACTGAAAGTGTGATAAGAGAAATAGGGACACAGGTGGATAATAGTCTCTCCTTTGATAACCACATCACCACCTTAGTCAGGAAATCCTTCTACATGGCACACCTCATCACAAAAGGTTTCTCATCCAGAAAAAAGGAGGTCATTGTACCTCTCTACTCATCCCTCATTAGACCTATTATAGAGTTCAACGCCCCATTTGGTATGTACCTTACAAGACATTTACAACAACTGGAAAGGCTGCAGAAATACCTCACAAAGAGGATCACTGGCCTCAAACAGATGCCATTTGCAGACCGCCTCAAAAAACTCCAGCTCTATTCCGTCGCATATCGCCTACTCAGAGGCGATCTCTGCCTAACATACAAAGCCATGTCAAACCCAGAGCTGTTGGACATGCTACACTTAAAGAAATCCCAATCCCTCCAAGCCACACACTCCAGGGACCTAAACCTTGTCACCACAATAAACAAAACATGCTGGAGGGATAGGTTCCTGTCCCAGAGACTTCCCATACTCTGGAATAGACTGCCCATTCTTGTCAAACAGAGCACCTCATTAGCCCTCTTTAAGAAAAATCTTGACGATTGGATGGGAAATAGGAAATTCACCCCAGGGATCACTTCTGTGGCTCTGCTTGACAGGGGCACAGGAAAATAATTTGTCTGGATGGCGAAAGCCAAGGAATCTTCATGGCTAGGCTTATATAGGACCTAGGGCCAATAGCCTAGTACCTACCTATGAACCTATGAAGTAATGCATCTAAGTACTGCAAATGTATGCATGTTTAAAAAGCATACTGGGTTCCATTTTCCACAGTGTTGCCGCCATTGAAAGTAATTCTTATCCCACAGAGTTACATCTTTTGATGCTAGAAATGTTATTTGTTTTACATCATGCAACATTTACAATAATCACAATTTTATGAACCAAGTAATAATTGCACTTGTTTTTGAGTAGTACCACATCTCTACATTTCCTGTTTTTATCTAGGCATTTAGGCTAATTATATATTATGCATTTGCTTGCAAACACAATGTGGGCTCTAGCCATCTGGAACAAGCTCCCAGGAGAATCCAGAAAAGAAAACAAACTGGAAGCATTCAAAACAAAAGTAAAATAACAACAACTACAGGATTCTAAATGGTTATGGTTATGCTTTAGAGATGATGGCTAGCAGTACTAGGTGAGAGAGTTAGTCATTGCACACCATGCCTGTGCCAAAGCTCATTTGCACTTATCATGAAAGTATACTTCAGATACAGTAAATAACTCTCATGACTACATTGAATTTTAGCTAAGCTCCAGGTATTGTCACTCTATTTTTCTTATATGCACATATGTGCCTATGGATTATCACATATTTGTCTTATATGTATCACTCTATTAATGTATGCTTTTATGCCAAGTGGCCCAGGTCATGGCTGAAAAAGGTCTGAAGAGCAGCCCACCTACCCAGTTAACAAAAATGAAACAAATACTTATGTACACTCTTTGAGAAGTAAATCTCTTTATTAAGCTACAGAAAATATTAAATAACATTTGATAATCAGACCATAATTTCAGTAACAATGTTCCTTCAAATTGTATTTAATTATTAATTGGGTAAATCCATTTGGGACCCAGAAGTATTCTCCAGTTAACTTTGTGTATTATTTATTTGCTTGTTTGTTTGTTCATTTGTCGGTATTATTTTTTTCTCTGTGGCAGCTCAGCTCTCTGTTGCTAGTCAGTGCTCCTTCTTGGTATTAAGACCTAATTGTCTGATTTAATCTCTCCCCAGTCTTCAGGAATACCAGTTTCTTTGTAGCATTTATGTGTGCTAACTTCATACTGGTTACAGAAGGCAGAGAGAAGGTCAGAGCTTCCAGAGCATTGTTATTAATGCTGCTCATGGGTGTTTACTCAATTACACTCTAGCTGTCTGTGTGTACTTACGTATCAGTCAGAAGTGGGTGTGGCCATGGGTCATGCAAAGACATCTCCCCATCTCCATAAATGATATATCCCTCAATTGTCCTGCACATAATTTCCTGTTTTCTAGCTACTCTGTGTCATTCAGTCCCTGTATTTTAGTGGGTATCATGACATAAGGTACCTTTACACGCACACACACACACACACACACACACACACACACACACACACACACACACACACACACACACACACACACACACACACACACCACTGGCAGTAAGCAGGCTTCTCAGTACTTGTAAACCTAAATGAACCCAGTTAACCACAATGACTGTTAGAGCATCATCTCTCTATGCCACAGAGCTGTATGATGTCTTCTTAAGTAACTTGCTCAGAGTCACACAGCAGGAAAATGGAGAATCAAACCAGATCTACATGATGGAGCTTGTTAGCTGATAGCCTTATTATTCTGGAATAAATTGCAAGGCTGCTGATAACTGAGGTCTCATATCACAGCCTAAGTCTCTGAGGGGTTCTTATGAACCAAGATAACATCTCCAGGGTCCCACTGAACATACATGAGTCAGGATCCTTGTTAAATCTAGAAGCTGAATACACCTCAACAATCAAATCCTCTCTGGTGAGATTTTCTGTTTCAGCTTCTCTATTTTCAGAGCTTGGATAATCTGCATAGGTATCCAGTCAGTTTTAACATCTTATGCTAGTCAGTCATCCTTCTCAAGGTGCATATTGCCTTAAGCTCCATCTTTTTTTACCTGGATCTGAACATCTATCCTTCTAACACCATGGTACAGCAATGGCCATCCATCATTATCTGAATGTGGCAATCATCATCCAAACATTTTTGATTTTGGCTATCATTATCCATCCATTTAGGAGCATGGTTTTCCTCATCCACCCATGTTGGAACATATATAATAATCCATCCAACTCTGGTCTTGGCTGCAGTCCTCCAACCATCTCTGATCATGGTTCCAATCCTTCATCCATGGGTATGACTCCAACCATCCATCTTTGGGCATGGCTCCAATCATCCATCCATCTCTGGGTATGACTGCAGTTATCTGTTCATCTTTGGGCATGGATCCAATCTTCCATCCATCTCTGGGCATGGTTGCAGTCCTCCATCCGTCTCTGGGCATGGCTCCAATCATTCATCCATCTCCGGGTATTCCTGTAATCATTCATCCATCTTTGGGCATAGCTGCAGTCATCCACTCATCTCTGGGCATGGCTCCCATCATTCAGTCATCTTTGGGCATGGCTACAGCCATCCCTTCATCTCTGAACATAGCTTCAAGCATCCATCCATCTCTGTGTATTCCTGTAATCCTTCATCCATCTTTGGGCATGGCTGCAGTCATCCATTCATCTCTGTGCATGGAACCAATCATCCATTCATCTCCATGCATGTCTCTGATCATCCAGCCATTTCTGGGCATGGTTCTGATCATCCATCCATCTCTGGGCATGGCTATGATCATCCATCCATCTCCATGTATTCCTGTAATCCTTCATCCATCTTTGAGCAGGGCTGCAGTCATCCATTAATCTTTGTACATGGCTCCAATTATCCATTCATCTCTAAGCATGGCTCTGATCATCCATCCATCTCTGGACATGGCTCTGATTGTTCATCCATCTCTGAGCATGGCTCTGATCATCCATCCATTTCTGGGTATTCCTGTAATCATTCATCCATTTTTGGGCATGGCTACAACCACCTTTCATCTCTGAACATAGCTGCAATCATCCATCCATCTCTGGGTTTCCTGTAATCATTCACTATCTTTGGGCATGGCTGCAGTCATCCATTCATCTCTGTGCATGGATCCAATCATTCATTCATCTCTGTGCATGGCTCTGATCATCCATCCATCTCTGGGCAAGGCTGTGATCATCCATTCATCTCTGAGCATGGCTCTGTTCATCTGGTTCTTCATCTAAACTCAATCATCTTGTAATTGATGTGACTGATCATGGATGGTGAGCTTTTTGAATCTGTTCTAACCAGTATCTCTATACCATATCAATGGTAAATATCAGGTGTCATAAAGTTAAGACCATATCAGCCGGTTTCCATTTGTACATTATGTAGTTATGTGCTGGTACATACTGTCCCATAGAAAAACCCATGCCTTTTCTGTCACTTGTGGGCTCGTGTTGTTGTGTACAGATCTTTAAATATCAAGTTTTTAGTATGTCAGTGCTTGACCTCAGCTTTATCCACCAGTCATTGTTTGAATTGGGTCAGTTGTTATGTGCACTGACTTTCAATATATTAGAAGAAATTAGTCTGTTGTGAGATGTAATAGTATAATTTCATGGCTTTGATTCAGTTCTTTGTAGCTAGATGAGGAAAAGATGTTAAATGCTTTATGCCAGTCATCTTTAAAAGGTTTTAAACTTTTATGAAGTAAACTGTGGACCAGTGTCGTTAACAATCCATTCTAGTAGACTGGTCCTGGAGTACTCTGTTTAAAGCAATATAATCATATAACAGCTTTTACTGAAATAAAAGAATCTATACAAATAACCTCTGACCAAAAATATCAACCCCGACCTTGAAGAATCAACATGGACATATTCCCATGGCAATAAAGGCCATTTCCAGGATACAGCAGTACTTCTTTAATTGCATTTTGAAACATTTGTCATCCAATTGCAGCAACAGATTGGCAGTTGCTGATAAGTGCAATACCATCATCTGTTGCTTATTTAAGAATCCAGTGGTGAGAAACAGTTACTAACATACTAAGCTACTACATGTATCTATTTAAGAAGACACAATATCACCGACATCTTCTTAAACTACCACCCCATTGTTATCTGCTGACTGTGCTCCCTAACAGACTGAAACAAAGGCAGCTGCCCCTTTTACCCAGTCCTAATTATGACTGTGCGCAGAATGCAGGGAAATTACAACCTATGAGTTATAAAAATGAGTTTCTTGGCATGTGGGTATTAATTCCTTCCTACCTATAAAAGCAGGATGCAGTGAGTTATCTGCATTAGGCTAGCTTTTTATGAAAATGGCATTACTTTGTGATAAAAGTGTATCATTTCTGGTTTCCTTTTAGATTTGTTGGTTTGTCACTGTAACTGCTTGACTATATTCATGTAGAGCATGTCTAACAGCTATCTACTACTGACCTCTTGGGCTTAATATACTGCAATCATGGAAGTCCAACAGCATTACAACGCTGCTTATCCTGTTTGAATTCAGTGTCACATGGGCGATGCATCTAGGAAAACTCCCCAACATTGTTTTCATGCTACCAACATGACAGCTACCCAGATGGACACCAGTGCCTGTGATTTATTATCAGTACAAACTTTTTGACATGCAAACTTAATTACATTTCTTTACAAAACCTACTATTTGACAGTGTCTAGTTAAGTGACTCTTAGAATGCTGTAAATGAAATATCGCTGGGTTGGCATAATGAACCTTAGGCTCATAGAAGAATGAGAAGTTGAATGTTACATTTTTGTTCACTTTCTCCTTCTTCTCAGAGTTTATGTAACCTCTCGATCTCGCTACATATATTTATATATATCTACACACCACACACACACGCGCTCACACACACACACACACACACACACACACACACACACACACACACACACACACATGCATATATACATACATTGAGAGAGAGAGAGAGAGACAGACAGACAGGGAGATATAGATAAATATGGATATACTGAAATGAAGTGAAGTGCCCAAATGTCGACCTCACTAACATTGAAAAAAGATTGATAAAAGCATCAATATGTCATTTTGCATTGCAGTGAGAAATAGCCTTGGAGCATGCAAATAAAACCACTAAATAAAAAGTTAAAAACCTAGGTTTTTGAAGGGTGGCCAGACCCCCTTCACCCTCATACCCCCTGATAATTTTACATTCCAACTCTGAGATCACACAGTGTTGACTTTAATGATATATGTTGGTATGTATATGGGAGTCAGTAATTTGTTCAACTATCATTAAAGTCAACATCTGTTTGGTTGATACAATATGGCTGGCTAGACAGGTCAACAGGTGTATAAGATTGCTACATTACTGGGGTGGGGAATATGTTCTTTCCCCGGTACTGTGTATTCACAGATGTATTAAAAGTGCATATATATATATATATATATATATATATATATATATATATATATATATATATATATTGACATATACACATGTCTAAGTTCAGGTCCCAGCTCAAGCATTATCTGTTTAGGCAATATAAATGCAAATGCCAAAAAGCAGGACATATCAGATAAGTAGGCATTCCTTCATATTCAGTCAATTTGCTGTCATAGTAAACAATATCTTCCTGTATTCTGTGTTACCTCTTTACTTTATGCCTCTTGTACATAGGCACGCCTCTGTTTTGTTACAACTGTTTTTCTAGTCACATGTCCCATTCATACTTGATGCGAGTATTAACAGTAACCCTAACCTGTTTCTATTTTACTTCAGGTACTCTTCTAATTCAGCTAGGCCTCACTGGAACCTGTATACCTCTATACTTGTCGATATTATATATAACATCTCTCTTTGTTTGCAACTTGCACTTTTTTCTTACCTTATGTAAAGTAAACTTGAAGTATATTTTGTTACAATTTTAAATGTAACATGGCTAAACCTGCACCTGGACATGTTTTGATCAATGTGCTAACCTGGTAACTAAAATCTAAATAAGTAATACATTCAAATTGGGCAAGATTCAATAAAGCCTACACTAAGTGTACACTAACCTCTGGATTCTCTATCTATGCCTTGCACGGTGTGCAAGATCAGTGCAGGAGCTCTATCAGGCAATATGTCTGCCGTGCGATCCAGGAACAGCCTGCAGGGGCGTGCACGAGCGCTCTTGCACTAATCCTGGATGGACTAAGCCCCTGTATGCAAATCACACCATTTGCAGGAGAATCCATGCAAATGAGGTGAATTTGCGATCCAGGAAGCTTGCAACTGGCCGTGCAGGACTAGTGCAATCTGCAGAAATGTACTCAGTTAGTAACCGAGTACATTTCTGCAAAATCCAAAATGGAGCTGTGACAGCTCCAAATAATGGCTGCATATCAGTTAGGTAGCATGCCAATGGCCAAGTATAAGGCCATTGGCATTGCAAACAGCCAAAAAAAAATAAAAAATCAACTTTTATTTTTTTTTAGCTGATCTCAGCTGTTTAAGTGTAGGGCAGCGGCGTGCAAACGGGATCAGGAGGAAAATAACAAAATAAACCTAAATTAAGCATTCTAACTAAAATCATTATTCTGCCATGCAAGTCAATGGCAGGCAGAAGACAACATGGCCAGTGAGTAGTGGTTGCTAAGGGGGGAGGCTCAGTGTGAGACATGTAACTATGCATCAGCAGGCAATCCTATGCAAATGAGGGGAATGATAGTGAATACCAGTTTTCCCCAGCATGCTAGTCAGGTCCCAACAGTGTAAGAGTAGGAATAGCTTGGTGCAAGCCTAGGAGTTAGCTGACATCATGGGGGGGGGGGTGACAGGCATACTGTTAGCAGATTGGAGCCCTGTGGCCTAGGTTTGCTCCTAGCTTAGCACAGCTAAGCTAGGGAAGTGTGCCTGAATCTGAATAGCACTCTTTACAGTGCCTAAGCAAGTGTGCGCACCACACACCAGGTTTTAAAGGAAGAAAAAAAAGTTAAACCAGGAAATAGCAGCACTGTGCACATTTGAGCACTCTGTTTGAGAGGCGTGCCCCTGGACTTAAACAGGAAGGCAATGGGAAGGGAAAACAGCAGTAGGAAGGTAATCAAGGAGAACTAGCATAGTTGACAGATGAAATGTATCAGAATCAGCCAATTACACAGGCAGAAGACCAGCCCAGCCCAGAACACTACTATAAACTATGCAAACACCTTTCCCTCTGGTTTTTCCCACACTCTACACCACCGGTGTAAACAAGCGGGGAACTTTTAACACTCACAACAGCAAAATGGGGCTGCAATAGCTATCATACAACAACCTATGGAAGAGGCTGAGGGTGGTGAGGATGTGAATGCTGTCGACCAACCTACAGTGAGGAGACGGAGAAGAGTGTACAGACCTAGGGTAACCTACTAGGGGCTACATGAGCTGGAGATAGTGGAGCGCTATAGGGTGAACAGGAACCTCCTACAGCAAATTGTTGAGCTGTGCCAGCCACACCTGACACACAGAACTAACAGAGGGGAACCCATCCCAGTGGATACCAAGGTATGTGTAGGCCTAAGAATACTAAATACAGGTACCTTCCAAAGGCCAACTGGGGGATATTATGGGGATCTCACAGGCATCAGCATCCAGGGTACTTCACCAGTTCCTGGATGCCATGTCAGCATATGTCGGTAAGCATGTATATTTCCCCAACATCCGTGAGGTGTTGGCCAGCAATATGCAACAGTTTCACCAAATAGCAGAATACCCTGAGGCAGTGGGTGCTATAGACTGCACACACATATGCATCAAAGCACCACCCGGTGAGCGGGGTAGGGTCTACATCAACCGCAAGAGCTTCCCCTCCATCAACTGCCAGGTCGTGTGCGATGACCAGGGCATAATAATGAATGTGTGTGCTGGTTGCCCTGGAAGCTATCACGATTCCCACATCTGGCATCTGACGCAGTTGTACCAGAGATTTTCCAATGGGGACATCCCTCACGGTCACCTAGTGGGGGATGTTGGATACACACTGGAGCCGTGGCTGATGATACCCATCAGAAATGTACACACACTCAAACAAGAACTCCATAATAAGGCACACGCACAGACCAGAATTATAGTAGAATGTGTGTTTGGGATGCTCAAGTCACATTCCGGTGCCTGGACACATCCAGTGGAGCCTTGTAGTACTCACCAGCTACATGTACCCAAATTGTCCTCATATGTGCCATGCTACATAATATGATCCTGCAGAAACAGGTGCAGCAAGAACAGCACGAGGCAGGGCCACACAGCCCCTCTCTATTGCCAAGGCCTGCACAGGCACAGAGTGACTCAGAGGAGGAACAACCTGAGCCTGCCCCAGCAGGCAGAAGGAGGCATGTCCAGTATGCCCTGGCCTTGGCAAAGAGGCAACGCATAGCACATACACTGACACAGGAGGGACCCAAGGAATAACACCTCTCTCTGACTCTCACATACAGTAAAAGGGATTCCAAACATTACACTACATGTGCTCAACCATGTGTAGGGAGTGTACTATATGCATCTGACATAGGCAGCCCTGCAGCACCAATCTCAGTACTGGGACACCCACAAGGTAAGTGACTCACACATGCCAGTCAGGGGGTTTCACATACCCAACAACAGTCACAGCCAGCAGGACAGGTGTAGACAAACAAAAACAAAAGCTGTGCTATGGCCTCTGAATGAGGCCTATGGGTAACCTCCACCCCAGGCCTACACATTCAGACTACAGCAGGTCAGGCAGTGGGACATCAGTTCTGAAGGATAGGAAGTCAGAAACTAATATGCAGGTAAATAAAAGCTAATATCTGTAGTAAACTGGTATGCCTTTAGTCAGCATGATAGGTAAGACTACAGAATGAAATGGAGTACCTGACATACCAGTACAGTCATACCAAATGTGTACATGTGTCAGGTGTGCCCCCCCATCCTACATAGAAATGTAGTAACAGTCAGGTGTAACCCCCACCAAATCCAGTGTAAAAATGTAGAAATAGTTGGGTATGCCCCCATCCTACGAAGAAATGTAGCAACAGTCAGGTGTGCTCCCCCAATCCTGTGTAGAATGTAGTAACAGTCAATGCCAAATGATCGATGGATACCCTGCAGAAACAGTATGCTACCTGTAGGTGTACAACACAGGTCAGCACTGCAGTACAGACTACCTGGACTTGATCCACACATCCAATACAGACGGGCATACTGGGTATGCTCTCACACTTAGAGAAATTAAGGCAATGTAAATCAACAACATACTGAAAGGTCATACTGGGCATGCTCAAACACTTAAACACATGAAGGCCATGTCTGCAAACACCAGTGGACCAGACATATCTGGCAGTTGCAGATGTTAGTGCAGACACTCCTCAGTATGCACCACACATGCTTTGCACACACAGTGGACAGGAATACAGTCATACATCTAAGGACAACACAAGACAATAAGCCAAAGGTAGACATACATAGATGTGTGGAAGAGGGTAACTGGGACAAGAAGCCATCCAGGCCTGTCCCACCCAGCACACAGCCAAAGGGCCACAACCACATAAGGTTCAGATGTCACTCACTGTAGATACTAGCCACGGGTATCTGTCAGCATTACAGACTATGTGGTGCATGTGCTAGTGGTGCAACATGACTGTACAAGGAAGTAGCATTCTAGCAGCTGTATACACATACCTGTGGAATATGACCCTGTGTGTGCCCGCATGTGGTGTGTCAACCTCTAGACGAATGGGTTGTGGCCCATGCACACACACTGCCCTCCCCATAGCCCTACTATGACAAGCCTGCTGAGGTCATCCACTGTGAAATACACCTTTGCAAGAGTTGTAGCCTAGTAATCTCTGTAGCACATCCCATAACTGTGTACTGCTGTAGTGTGATAAACTAGTTAGGTAGGAGTTCCAATCCCAGACATGGCAACTGTGTGTGTGTCTGTCTGTCTCTGTGTAGAGAGCAGTGCTTTTTAGGGTAGAAACACTCCCTACAATTCAAATGCTCTTCTTTGGCAAGGCTGCTGATGTCATCCACCTAGAAATACACCTCTGGGAAGGGTGTAGCCCAGTAATCTCCGTAAGGTGTCCTATAACTGCGTACTGCTGTAGTGTGATAGAATAGTTAGGCAGGATTTCTAATCCCAGACCTGGCAATTATGTGTGTGTGTAAATGTCTCTGTGTAGAGAGCAGTGCTTTTTAGGGTAGTCACACTCCCTACAATTCAAATGCTCTTCTTTGGCAAGGCTGCATGATAAACTAGTCAGATAGGAATTCTAATCACAGACTTGGCAAGTGTGTGTATGTGTGTGTGTGTGTGTGTGTGTGTGTGTGTGTGTGTGTGTGTGTGTGTGTGTGTGTGTGTGTGTGTGTGTGTGTGTGTTTGTGTGGGTGTCTGACACTGTCTGTGTAAAGAGCAATGCTTTTTAGGGTAGTCACACACCCTACAATTCAAATGTTCTACTTTGTAGGCTGCTGATGTCATCCACCTAGAACTACACCTCTGGGAAGGTTGTAGCCAGTAATCTCCGTATAAGTCCTATAACTCAAGCATCTGCTGTAGTGTGATAGAATAGTTAGGTAGGATTTCTAATCCCAGACCTGGCAATTGTGTGTGTGTGTGTGTGTGTGTGTGTGTGTGTGTGTGTGTGTGTGTGTGTGTGTGTGTGTGTGTGTGTGTGTGTAGAGAACAATGCATTTTAGACTAGTCATACTCACTACAATTTAAATGCCCTGCTTTGGCAATCCTGCTGATGCCATTCAATGTGAAATACACCTTTGTGCAAGGAAAACTCAAATAATTTCCATGGTGCGTCTTATAACAGCATCATGCTATAGTGTGATATACAACTCTGGTAGGGGTTCTATCCCCCACACATGGCACTGGTGGATGTTTTGTGTGTGTTTCTATGTTTGCGTAGGCAGCAATGCATTTTAGGCTAGTCACACTGACTACAATTCAAATGCCCTACTTTGGCAATCCCGCTGATGTCATTCACTGTTAAATACACCTTTGAGGAAGGAAATCTCCAGTAATCTACGAGGTGCGTTCTATAACAGCATCATGCTGTAGTGTGATATAGAACTCTGGTAGGGGTTCTATCCCAACACATGGCACTGGTGGATGTTTTGTGTGTGTTTCTATGTTTGTGTAGGGAGCAATGCATTTTAGGCTAGTCACACTCACTACAATTCAAATGCCCTACTTAGGCAATCCTGCTGATGTCATTCACTGTGAAATGCACCTTTGGGGAAGGCGAGCTCCAGTAATCTCTGTGGCGTGTCCTATAACAGCACAGTGCTATATACTAAAATTGGTTAATTTAAACCCCCAAAATTGGAAAAGTTTGTGGTGTCGCGGAAGACAATGTTTTTAAGTGTCAATTAAATTCTTTGCTCTATTTGGAAACCGATGTTTGCTAGAAATAATTCTAAAGTTTATTTCAGTAATCCTTAAGGCATCCTAAACCTGTTTGTGGGATAGTAGGTAATTTCAACCCCAGAAAAAGGGTTTTGTTTAAGGTTTTTCTTTTGTTATGTTGTGGTGTTTTTTTGTGGTTTTGTAAGGTGCTTTTAGGCTATCAAACCCCTTTTTAGGGTTTATGCAATTTCTTTTGTAAACAAACCCCTTAAAAGGGCTAAAATCTGATGTTCCAAAAAAGACCTGTGTAGGGGTTAAGAACTAATAAGTTTATCCCACTCCGGGGTTACTTTTTTTTTTATTTTAGCACAACTTTTAGGCAAGTATATACAATTAAACCCCTACTTTGGCAACCCGCTAAAATTCATAAATAATAGAAGGGAAAATTAAATATAAAGGTCCCTTTAAAGTTCTCAAATTTTAGAACCTGTGGGTTTTTTCCAGGCCTTGGATTTTTTGGGTTTTCCCATTTTTTTAGGAGTCTTTTAAAATAGCCATTTATTTTTCCCTGTTCCCGGCAATTGTGTGCCCTTTGTGAAATTTTGGGGAAAGGAATTGGTAACCTGGTTGCCTTTAACCCAAATGTTTGAATTTCTGTTTAGGATTTAAAAGGGATTGGGAAATTTTTTGTGGTTTTGTGTGTAGGAGAAATGTTTGGGATAGAAATATTATTAAATGCTCCCCTTTGGAAAGGTCTGTTTTATTCCCTTTATATTTTTCTAATAGGCCATCAATGCTTGTGAAAATTCTGGAGTAGTCATATTTGTACCTGTCAAAAAACAAGTTTTCTTTTAAACTAGTGTCCAACCTGTTAACCTCCTCAATTAATGATGATATTTGGATGTTGTAGTGCTTAATGATCAATTGCAGGAGTTGGCTCCCCTGGCTTTCAAAAAATGACAACAAGTCCTTACAAAAGTCAGTGCTATTAAACCTTGTAGTGATCACGAACAGAGCAATAGTAAAGTTTTTAGTTCTTAATCTATTAACTTTCTAACATCTGCATACAAATGTAGCACAAGTACCATGATAAGGTTGTTGTGCATTTTAGAGGGTGATTTTTAATTATAAATACTAACTTTTTAAAACTGACAGCAGAATTTGAAGTTTCCTTGTTGTTACGTAAAGACAAGGAACCCGGAAACGTACAATCAAGTACGGACTGCAAAGGGTGGGCGAACCACTACAATAAAGCCTTTGGGCTTATTTTTGGTTAGCTGCTTTTAGGTTAGTTATTACTTTTTATTTTTATTTTTATTTTTTTGTTTTGAATTGTACTTAATTATATGCTTAAACCTGTAACAAGTTAGGTTTAACTCTATGGATGTACCAATACTGAACGCTTTCATAGCAAGTACGTGTTGTGTTTACTTGGAGAGACAAGCGGACAGCTTAGCAAGCTGCGCACATTTAGCGATGCATTTCTGCTACGTTATGTTTTGTTTAATTAATGATTAGATAATGGTTGATCTATTTTTACTTTTATGTTCACTGGCATATGGTTTTTTCTACTGTTGGGGTCATGTTTAGTTTACTCTTTTTACCGCTAGTAGGTCCATAGTTGACACGGACAATTAAGCGGGTTGGTAGGGTTGTTTATAGAAAAAGAAGGTCAGTGTTGCTTTAAAATTCACTCAGTAAAAAGCCCGCGTTTTAATGTCTTAATGTTTTAAATTGCTATTATGATGGTGTAAATTACTTGTTCTGAGGAAGCTTGAGCTGTGTCTCGGGCGAAAACGCTGCAACTTTTTTAACAATTAAACTTGCGTTAAAGGGATTTTTACGTGGTTTCTGACCTTGTTTACACATCTGACTGTTAGACTGGCTGCAATAGGAAGGTTTTGCTGCTTTTTTCGCAATTTTAGCCTTTTACTTGTTGGCTTTTAGACTTGCAACTTTCGTGCTTCAGCTTTTTGTGTTTATTACACTACATGTGCTCAACCATGTATAGGGAGTGTACTATATGCATCTGACATAGGCAGCCCTGCAGCACCAATCTCAATACTGGGACACCCACAAGGTCAGTGACTCACACATGCCAGTCAGGGGGTTTCACATACCCAACAACAGTCACAGCCAGCAGGACAGGTGTAGACAAACAAAAACAAAGGCTGTGCTATGGCCTCTGAATGAGGCCTATGGGTAACCTCCACCCCAGGCCTACACAGACAGACTACAGCAGGTCAGGCAGTGGGACATCAGTTCTGAAGGGTAGGAAGTCAGAAACTAATATGCAGGTAAATTAAAGCTAATATCTGTAGTAAACTGGTATGCCTTTAGTCAGCATGATAGGTAAGACTACAGAATGAAATGGAGTACCTGACATACCAGTATAGTCATACCAAATGTGTACATGTGTCAGGTCTGCCCCCATCCTACGTAGACATGTAGTAACAGTCAGGTGTGCCCCCCTCAATCCTGTGTAGAAATGTATAAATAGTCAGGTGTGCCCCCCCATCCTACGTAGAAATGTAGTAACAGTCAGGTGTAACCCCCCCCCCCAAATCCAGTGTAGAAATGTAGAAATAGTTGGGTATGCCCCCATCCTACGAAGAAATGTAGCAACAGTCAGGTGTGATCCCCCAATCCTGCGTAGAAATGTAGAACTAGTCAAGTGTGCCCCCCCATCCAATGTAGAATGTAGTAACAGTCAATGCCAAATGATCGATGGATACCCTGCAGAAACAGTATGCTACCTGTAGGTGTGCAACACAGGTCAGCAGTGCAGTACAGACTACCTGGACTTGATCCACACATCCAATACAGACGGGCATACTGGGTATGCTCTCACACTTAGAGAAATGAAGGCAATGTAAATCAACAACATACTGAAAGGTCATACTGGGCATGCTCAAACACTTAAACACATGAAGGCCATGTCTGAAAACACCAGTGGACCAGACATATCTGGCAGTTGCAGATGTTAGTGCAGACACTCCTCAGTATGCACCACACATGCTTTGCACACACAGTGGACAGGAATACAGTCATACATCTAAGGACAACACAAGACAATAAGCCAAAGGTAGACATACATAGATGTGTGGAAGAGGGTAACTGGGACAAGAAGCCATCCAGGCCTG
>NC_056742.1:344855105-344917605 GCF_019279795.1 Protopterus annectens | reverse complement strand
TGTGTGTGTGTGTGTGTGTGTGTGTGTGTGTGTGTTTGTCATTTGTATCCTGTGTGGCAGTGGTTGTGAGTGTGCAATAACTGGACTCAGTGTGGAGCGGGTTTTACAAACTTCTTATATGGTGGGCCAAGTATATATCACAATATCCACTGTACAGAGATAACAGATGTGAAATAGCCAAGAGGCTGGGGTGCAAATCCATACCCTTAAATGTGACATCCATGCTAGCTGAACAACGTTAGCAAGCCTTGTATTACCCAGGGTACACTCTCAACCCATGTCTCACACACACACACACACACACACACACACACACACACACACACACACACACACACACTTGCCTAGGCAACAGCCACTGTGTTGGTAGTACCCTGCATATTGCCCCCTGATAGTAACCATGGTGTGATTACAGTAGGCTACATAGGGCATGGCACCCTGTCCATCAGTCCAAAGGCATGTACACGCTGAATGTTCCCCACTGGACACCTGCAACACCTGTGGTATCATCAAATGTGACCCGCAAAGGACATAACATTCCTGAAACACAAGCCCTTTATGGACAGATGCCAGTGACACCAGGGAATACCAGTATCATGCTATCAATGTAGGTGCAGGGCCAACCCACTGCCCATGAAAAGTTCCACCACATGAGGCCAGGACTGGCACATCTGATGATAACGATCAGTGTACACAACACAGGCCAGACACCTCAGGTACAGTTTTACATGTCACTGTACATGCATGTGGGAGGTGTGCACATTCCAGACACTGTCCATATCATGGACTAAGGAACACATACATGGCAAGCAATGCACAGAGTTGGCCACATGCAATTGTCACCCAGGTGACTAGATGGTGAATACAGTACCCACCAGTGTGGGCAACTCCAGACACTACAGCCCTGAGCCACAATGCAGACCATTGTCTTGTGGCCTGATGCCAAGTTATACCCATCACCTAGCCTTGTATAGCCATCTGGCACCATCAACCACAACACACGTGTGAAGCAGGGCACACATGCATGTCAGTACTGGCACCCATGTCTGTGTGGGTGGTGTATGATGTGTATGACCACATTCACACTCACTACAACCCCCATTGGCATACTGAAGCATGCTGTCTGATGTCAGACACCTCCACATACCCTTTGCACATATAACCTCCATATGACCCCTGTAGTGCATGTGATACCTGCACAGTACTGTGTTGTGGCAATCCCACTAGTGATGAGTTGTATTCCTGGCCCTGCCAAGTGTGGCAATGTGTGTGCATCCCTGTGAGAGTGTGGCTGTGTTGATGCTGACACCTGTTCATGCGGGCAGGCAGGGATACTGCACCTACCACATAGCTGCCATATCCCTGTTGCAGATGTCACTCACAATCACATATATGTTCTGAGGGCTCCCCAACATGTAACCTATGTGGTGCATCCAATAACTGCATGGACGTGATAGCACTGCATAGTTGTCGGGGGGTTGATACCCTGTATTGGTAGGTGTGTGACACAAACATGTGTAAGTTGTACTCTCCCACCCCTCCCTGGCTTTTCTGTGCCTCTGTCTGCCTCTCTTACTCCCTCTCTGGTGGATGTGGAGACTTATACATGCTTTGCTTAGGCAGCAGCATGTGTATTTTAAGTGATGCTCAGGATCAGCTGATGGTCTCTGCACTAATTGCCGCCCTCCTCTAGCTGATTGTATGTGGAGCAGCTATGGTAACATTACCATAGCCAATTGCATGGAAACACACACCTAGGAACATCATGTTGCTGTTGTGCCTTTCAATCACTGTGAGCAGGAACCCGATCTGTTGTTTGGCAAACAGCATCTCAGATGGATTGGGGTTTACCTCTAATAACATACATTGTGGAGACAGGCCAACACACAGGATGGGGATGTGCCTGACCTGACTACAGACTATAAGTGCTGTTATACTTCATTTGGAGTCATTTTGGTTTAACAGGGTGTGTGTGGATATGGCTGTCCTACATGTTTACATACCTGCCATGTCAGTGCTATGTTAATGAGGGAACACCCATCTGTAGGGCCATCTGCAGACTGGCCATTGTGTGGTGCCTTTTGTTTTATGTGTTACCCACTGAGCACCTATCTGTGAACTGCAGAAGGTAGTGTGAGGATTGCAGTCTGTAGATGGTGACAGCAGTGAGAGTTACTGACTTTAAAGCCCTCATAGGTCATATAGTGCAACAAACTCTGTTACAACAGTAAATGTATGAGGTTATCACAGCAGCATGTCAATATTGGCCCTGTGTATGTGCCTCCAGCCAGAACCCTGACAACCTCTGTACATATATCATGCAGTAAGGGCTGCATATGTACTGCACACCATAATCATATCTGGTAACAACCCAGTGAGATATAAGACTGCTACACATATAATGTATAGTAGGGGTTATATTTGATGACATAACCTGGAAATTTTGTGGTTGTGTGTATAGTACTGAGGTCTAAGTACTTATGGTGATTGTCGGCAGTGTGTGTATTGTTAATATGTACCTTGGCATGTGTACAGACTGTGGTAGATGTCATTGTTCTTGGTCCTGTTCTATCTGATGTTACATGCTACTCCACTGTATGTTAACTTATCGGCTTACATCTTTGTAGGGCCATACACGCACATGTCCCATACCACAGACAGGTAGTGGACCACACTGTGTAGCAGCCCAATATAAGTAGGGTCAGTGTGTGGGTGGCACATATGAGGTTGGTGTTGAACAGGTAGTCCATATACTGTAATAATATGCTAGCATGCCATATGTAGCTGTGGCTGTGTTCACATTGGTTGTGGTGATACACTTACATGCAGTTGTATGTTACTCTGTGCTGTGGCATGCCTGTAAAGCCTGCTATGCCATACAGACTGTTCTGTTTGTCAGTGTGCTTGTGATGGTGTCAGTTGTGCCTTGTTATATAACAGTTGCATCCCAGTGTATCAACTGAAGTATTTAACCCATAGGGATTGTCTACAGAGTGTAGTTAGAGGCTGCTGAACTATACACCTGCATTACTTACCATTGATTGTTTGGTAACCTATGGCCCAGTCTGTCTTTACTATTGTACTACTTGATGGCCTTGGCCTAGACAGCAACATTTGTTAACATTTCTGGACTACTGTATTACTATACCAGTTTCACAGTTGCATTACTCAGTTTATATGGATGTCCATGTTGAAACAGCTATATGACATGGCATATACAACTGTAACAGTACACAAATAAAGCTTTCCCATTTATGCACACCTGTGTGTGGTGTTATAGCCTTTGATATCCCTGTGGGTATATGTTGCAGGTAATGAATGTCATTTGTATGGGTGGCTCATACAGTCTCCAGTTGGTAAGGTGGTAACTGTAGGAATAGTGGCTGTTCCATATTGTGTGCACGTACTACATATGTAACTTAATGTACATATCTCTGCATGTGTATGTATAGTTACATCTATATCTATATATATGTATACATATATATGTATATCTGCATCTGAATATATTTGTCTGTGTATATGTATCCTAGGGATGCCCATGCCATGTCTGGTCCTGGTTATGGGATCTGCAACACTTGGTAGTGTATTGCAGGGGGGGGTGTTTGGCTGTTGTGGGGGTATACCTATTCATACAAGACATATATTGTTTGGGCCCTCTCAACCCCATTAACGTTGCATGTGGACATATATGTTTTTATTTCCCCATTGTTATCTACGGATATATGTCCGTATATACCTATGTATATATATATATATATATATATATATATATATATATATTCCATATATATATATATATATGTTCATATATATTTATATATATGTATTTATTTATATATATATATATATATATATATATATCTACATATTTAGATATGTTGTATCTGTGTAGCTATTAATATATTTACACACACACATACATCTAAATGTTGGAATACATTCTCTGTACTGTTGAATGACTGGGCTGGATGATATGTTTTTGAAAACATCCAGGTTATGTGTATCTGGCATGGCTTAGTGGTAAATCATTTTGGCTATGGTGTGCAGGGTCCTGGGTATGAGCCTTGCAGAGGCTGTTTATTTTGTTGCTGGGCAGAACATGGGCCATTGGATACAGAGTGATTAAGGCACTTTAAAGCAGTTGTAAGTGGGTTTGCACGGAGGTAAGTACTGCTAACTTCTGATTACAGTTTCTTATACTCTTTTAGCTTCTGAATTGCTTAACCTGTGTAGACATTGCTTACCCCCCATGCAAACAGGCTTAAACCCACTTACTGCTGCTTAAAAGTGCTTACTCTCACTTACCCCTGTGCTAATTTCTTTAAAAGAAAAGAAAAAGGAGTTGATAGGAAAGTGGTGAAAAAAAGGAGCACAAAGAGGGAAAGACAGTAGGGAAAATAGCCTGGGATGTGCAGGAAGGGTGTAGGGAAGGTCCATAGCTGCCCATTTCTTCTACAGCAACAGCTGTGCATATACACTGAATTTGGAGGTAGACTTGGACACTCAAACCCCTGGGAGTGGGTGAGGACAAGAATAATACATTGTGATGCCAATTAGACCAGATTACATGTGTCCAGTGGACACGTGTGTGAAATGGACAGCTATGCATGAGGCGAGATTGTTTTGTGGGAACAGATTGTCCTTTTTTTTTTTCAGGTGAGAGTGGGATGTTGGGGAGGGGTAGTAGGTATAGTTGGGGAGGTAGGTTGGGTAGGTTAACAGACAAGACAAACAAGACGCATACAGGGGCAGTATATGACACATGTGGGGGGTAAACACCTTGATGGGGAGAGGTGTTGGGAAATTGGAAGACCACAAGCCCCCTAGTGGTAACAGTGGGACTGAGGCCCCACCCATGGACAGTCACCACTGCACCTTCACAGCCCTGAAGGTGGCTGTGCTGGGGGCTGAGTTGCAGAGCCAGGCCGACTCTCTTATCGTGACACATGGCCCTCGAGCTGATGTAAATGATTACCAAACTGCTGGTTGATCTATCTATGCACCAGGGCCCGACCTGGCAATGGCTGACAGGTGCCTGTCACCGCCCACTCCCGGGGAGGCGAGCCCCATCCCCTGAGGTGGTTCCACCCGAAGGTGGTGCAAAACCAACAGACAGGGAGGTCCCGGGTTGGGCCCCAGAACATACTGGTGCCCGGTGCCACGGCCAGCTGAGGTGAGACAGGTGGATCTGCTGGGACTGGCCTTCCCAAGTATGCTATAGTGTTTAGATTTCATCATCATATGTGGGTTAGTAATAGTCAACACATTCCAGGGTTAGGTATAACAGCATGCATAGATATTACCATTAACCCAGACATCAGATACGGAACAGTTGCATTGCAAATAGAACACTTGCATATATGGGACCACAGTGGTAATAAGAACAGCATGCAGGTACATTGATGGCACCATGCCACCAATGTTGGAATAATTCAATATAGCACATGCATGGGAACCATTAAAATATTTATCAAACAACTGGACATTATCAGAGTCATTACATACCAGATGGGGTGGGTATGTTCATTATTGTTGGAGATATGGTGGGGGGGATGTCAATTAGCAACTAGTATATTCCTGTAGTCCACATTACTTTCCTAGTCAGTGCTGTTATATCTACCTTACAAGTCTTACTACACTACCCGATAGCCTTTGTTTGGACAGTGATATGGCTGTCATCATCATAACACATAAACTGGTTTTACCTGCAGTATATACCTCTTACCTGATACACCTGTGGAGGGACTGTTTGTTAACATTAACTAACTATTTCTACAGATACTCCCAGATTCTGGGTTCATGTTTTCCACATAGCTATCCACCTCTTTCTGCACAGACTCTGGCCATGTGTTGACCACATGCTGGTGTGCCAGGACATATCTAGAATATTGCCCTCTTCCACCTTTAGTCACCTGACACACACATATACATGCTTTGCTACACAGTTATATTATGTAGCACAGTGTGGGTGACAGTGACTAGTGATACTTTATTATTCAGAGAAACTGCAGCACTCACAATTTCCTGCAATACCAGAGTGAACAGTAACAGTACAGGTTATAATGGTCTGTATTCCTTAGCACAGTGTTGATATCCAACGTACCTGTGGGAGCAATGTTTGTTAGCACTATCTGACTGTTGCTACACAAAGTTCCAGATTACACATTAATATTATGCACATACATCTCACTCTGTTAATGTACACACTCTGGTCACAGCTTGACAACATGGGAGTGTAGATAGGACATACTTGAAATATTACTCTCCTAACAGTTTTGGGGGTTGCTACAGTGACAGGTGTGTTCTCATAGATGTTTGACAATAACCTGTATTCCCTGTTTGCTGGCTAAAAATCTGGGATCATCCCACAGACTTACCAGGGGGACAGGGGGACAGGCAGCAGATATGGGCACATATACTGGACATTCTGGCCTCATCTATACAGTTGTGGGGTATGATTCTGTATGCAGCCTAATTCCACTCCCAGGATTCAGACCATGGCTGTGTCTGCTACAACTTAAACACTGTCCATCACAGTTGTATCTGCTATATAGCTATTGCTTTATATCTCCTATCTGCTTTCTGTCTTATTAATCCCATGTGCTTGTGCATTCTGACCTTGTATTACAACACTCTTATACAAATTTCCTAGACAGTTATATGTTGTAGGACAGTGTGGGTGACAGTGATGTGTAATACCTCATTATTCAGAGCAACTGCATATCATTCTTGTATTTCTGGGCACAGTGTTGGTATCTGACACACCTGTGGGAGGAATGTGTATTAGCACTACCTGAATGTTCACACACACCGTACAAAATTCCACATTACTATTATGCACATACATCTTACTCTGTTACTGTACACACTCTGACCACAGCTTGACAAGTTGGGGTGTAAATGGGACATACGTGGCTTCTTACTCACATAAGGTATTGGGGAGTTGCTAGTGTGCCAGCTTTGTTCTCACAGATGTGTGTCAATCAGTTGTATTTCCTGTTTGCTGCCTATACGTATGGGATCATCCCACTGATTTCCCAGGGGGACAGGTTGATAGGCAACAGATATGGGCCACTTTACTGGACATTCTGGACATATCTGTACAGTTGTGGGGTATGATTCTGTATGCAGACTACAAACACTGTCAAGAGTCGAACTGTGGCTGTGTGTGCTAAAAAACAACAGTTCACATCTGAGTTGCATGTGCTATTCAGTTTTTGTTGTCTGCATTTTCCCTGTTTACTGTCTATGTGTCTCTCAGTTGTACTAAATGGCTGCTGGGGATTACATCTGTCATATACAGGCATTCCTACACATTCAATTTATGGTGCACAGTGTGGGTAACAGAGTGCTTACTACAACAGTACTATTACATGATTGCAAATTTACATTACCATATGATACCAGAGTATACACATGCAGTCCAGCAGTTAGACCTTTATTGTCAGGCTGTTACCCTTTTATTTATATACAAACTATATGAGACTCTTCCTGTCATATTCTCCGGTGTATGCAGTACTTACCTTGAACAATACAAGCTTTATACAGGCAATTGATTTACTACTACTTTTAGTTTTATTTCCCATGACAGTAAATGTATAAGTGTTACTGACCTGCCTTGCATCACAACCTCGCAGGTGACTGATGTGGGCCTCCTGGTTTGCGGCCCACTCTATTGCAGCTATAGAGGACATAAGAGGAATATTTAGCCATACGTATCCATGATATACCTGAGCTGGCAATTATTACACACATACTGGGGTGATACTTACACACGACTGGAACATCCTTTGCCACTCTAGCCTCTTAGAGCCACTCCTCCAAGAGGTCCCCCTTATGCCGCTTCAGGTCAGCATAGTGGTGCCTGACCTGCTCACCAGGTCGGGGTATGCCAGTAGCACTGGTGAGGTCGCAGGCGAGACGGTCCCAGGCCTCCACCTTATATTGGGAGCCCTGGTACTGGCTCTGCAGTGGTCTCTGATCATGGTCTTTGACAAGGAGTCCTGCCACGACCTTGGACTCCTGGATGCACCAGTGCTGTGCCTGAAAGCGCACACCTTCTCCCCTTACTGCCATAGTGCCTGCAAGGGGAAGCTACAACCAGTTATGGGATGTATTCCCGCCTTTTGGGTTTAAGTAGGGCCAATTTCCCACACTTTTCTGTGTTTGGCAGGTTTTGAAAAGGCTAAGTTATGGGCAAACCTGCTTACCTACAGTTGGCATTGTTTGAAGGGGTATACCACTGGGCACAATGAGTTAGCTGCCCTACACATTGCTTACACCTCCTAAACTGTCCTGTGCAATGCTTAGCATTGCTTACATTAGACTTTGCGTTATAATTCCTTTTTGGCATTGAGTTATTATTCATTACACCTTATATGTATGCCTAGTATCCATGATTAATGTGTACCTACACTCTATGGGGTCCATGTGTTTTATTGGGGACTTCAACACTCTATTATAATTACACCTCACTTCTGGGCTTACTGCTGTACTCCATTTCACATATTTATGTTATGTAGTGGGTTATGGATATGACTGTATACTGATTCCTTTCACAGGTTCGGTTTTATTTTACTATGGTGAGGACTTGTTTGCTGATACCTCATTCTTTTGTACTTCTGTGATGGGTTGGTGGTTAACTACTGTGACTATGGTGAATAGGGTCCTCGGTTCGAGACCTGCATGACTGTTTATTTTGTTGATGGGCAGAACAAGGGCCGTTGGATACAGAGTGATTAAGGCACTTTTGAGCATTTGTAAGTGGGTTTGCGTGACAGTAAGCACTGCTAACCTGCTGTTACATCTGCTTACAGAGAGTTAGCTTTACAATTGCTTAACCAGTGTAGGCATTGCTTACTGCTGTGCAAACGGGCTTAAGCCCACTTACTAGTGCTTAAATATGCTTACTACTGCTTATTTGTGCTTAAACCTGCTTACTAGTGCCTTATTCATTATGACACTGGCATCTCACATATGCATTTACTGCAGTACTCCAGTTCATGAAAATATGGTATTTAGTGGGTTATGCAACATAAATATTACTCATAATGTGCTTTGCCATGGGAAATGGAATGTGCTGCAGTGGGACTCGAACCGGGAATGTCTGCTCGAAAGGTGAATGCTCTGCTCACTACACTATTGCTATGCTGCTTCATTTGCATATAGTTTCCTTGTTATCCTCTTCAGCCATTTAAGCTGCGTTAACCGTAGCTAAGCGATGGGCACACCCGCAAACCTACAGTTAGCTTTAATCGGATTTTTAAAAACAAATAAATGGTTTCTTCATTTTATTTATATTTACTGTTGCTGTCGTACACAAGGGGGGACTGTTGGTGGGGATATGCGGTCACCTATGAGCTCATTTCATACCCCTTTCTGCTGTTCTTCATTGCGGGGGTGTGTATATTCTGAGAGCTCTGCTCTCAGACATGCTCCATGCACTTTTCATGCTCCATGTAAGCCTAGGAGCTCAGGCAGTGTGCCTCATTACTATGCATGGCGTGCTGGCATCCTGCTCCTAAATGACCACCTCCGTGCAGGACTAAGCTAGTCCTGCATGGAGGAATAGTAAATCAGGGCGTAAGTGTACACAGTTCTGAGTCAACAGACAACAAAGACATGACACACACCTTCTTCCTCCTAATTTTAGTTTTCCTACTGATATTCTTGCAGCTTTAAATATTGACAGGGATTCATACAGGTTACCACAAAGTGTAGACTACATATACACTTAATGTAATCTTTCTGAGTGACTAGAAAGGACAAAAAATGTGATAAGAATTTTATTGAATACATATCGTGTACACATAGTGTAGACTTAGTGTACACTTAGTGTAGGCTTTGTTGAATACGGCCCGTGGTGGAGTTTCAATCTTTGAATCCTAGATCCCAGTTAAAGCATGTATTTATTTAGAGATGTACTGCTAGACATGGAATAGACTGTATGCCTCCAAAATTATTCTAATTAATTTAACAGTTCATCTAAGCTCTAGTTCAATACTTACTAATCCCAATAGTAGCTTTTAGTTCCTTGGTAATATTCTTGATGCAATCTTTAATAAGAGGAATTTTAGATCTCTTGTATGATTTAAGAGTTTCTTGTTATAGAGTTGATTTAAGCTGGTAGACCACCAGGGTGGTGTATTTTAAACTTTCCATTGCATTTATTTTGGATCAAACAATGACTAATTACCATCTCAGCTTGGGTTGCATCATAATGAAACAAAAACAATGTACAGAATAAAAATAACAGTGGTTTACATTTATGAGTACACAAAGAAAATTAGACAAACAATACATACAAAGACAATCTAACAAAACTAAATATATGTATAGTCAAATAACTGGAACAGAAAGGGAGAATACGTTTAAAGTAGAAGGAGCAGAAGGGTTGGAGAGATGTCTGTAACAGCCAGGTTAGAACAGCTAATAGAGACCAGTAAGATGAAAGAGAGGACTAGATTATGAATAGTGGTTTTAGACCAGCAATTGTATACTAAGCTGAATCACAGTTTAGGATGTGTGTTTATAAGGTGGATCAAAGTTAGTATGGAGTTGGAGGTACTGGTTTAGGTGACTTGTCTTTTAGATGGACAGTTGCATTCAAACTGTTTTATTAAGTATTGTTTGGCCTGGTAGTAGTCTGTGTGATCGGTTACATTAGGAGGAAGTTTGGCTCTAGTAAAGACAGACAGGTCAAGGCAATCAGCTATGCGAAAACAGTACTCCTTTATATAAATAGCAGTTGTGCCAGTGCCAGGTATGGTGATGTTACGTGTGAATGTGGATAGCTCATCACAGAGTCTGAAAAGGTTTGTCCATTTGAAATCCTTAAATTTAGAATTTCCTCTCCCTCAGCATGTCAGTTATTGCTAGAAATCTGTGTATGCCTAAATAAGAATATGAACTCCCTCTCCTTCTCACAGACTACAAGTTGTAGAAAATAAGCATGTCTGATTTCTCCTCACTACTCAGATATTCAAAATTTCAAATCTTGCTTATTGCCCACCTCTGACATGACTACTTACTGTCAAGGAACCTAAATACAATGACCACAGTAATCAGAATGATGCCCTTACCCTATTCCAGCTAAAATTCAAAACATCCTTAGAAGAAAGAGCCTTCTCCAAGCTGTACTCTACTGTTTGGGATCATTTCCTAAATGACAATAGGAAAAATAGACTCTTCAGGATTTCTAAAGTGCACTATTTGAAAGCTGGATCAGCAAATCTAAATGTCGATGCTTTCAGACCCAAGCTATAGCAATGCAATGATTCTCAGGTGTGATACATCAAAGCACTGCATAACAGTCAGTAACTTTTACTTTCAGTTATCACAGACCAAGGATTATGCTTCTGTAAACTGAAACTCTGTCATCCCTATTTTTGGTATACTCTGTTGAAATGAATCCAGCTATGTGTTAGACACTTTACCATGTTTTTCACCAACAAACAAAATCTGTCCAACACAAGTAACCTTTAATTAATGCAACTACATAATATTCATTTGCTTATATATACATACAAGCCACATAAATAGTGTCATAAATACCTGGGGGTTAGTCATCATTCAAAGTCATTTGCCAAAAAACTTCCTTCTCAGTAATAAATTAGTCCAGTACCCACCTCTGGGATTGTGTTTAACATTTTCCAGTGTAAAAATAACAAACTTACTAAAATCAGGGCATATCTCCACATGTTTAGCTAAGGCATTGTCCTTATACTGTTTTTAGTAGTATAAATATGCTGATAAATCCTTACTTTGGGGCATTTCTCAGTTTTTCTTATATAAAACACAGAACAGGATAAACAGGTTGCCAGAATACCACTCCCTTGGTGGTGCAATTGCACTGACCTTTTATTAAAAACAGGATAAGAGCAATGCCATAACTAGATATGTGGGGAAGCAGTTGCATTTACAGAACACATCGTGTGATGGTTCACTATATAAGGAAATATGCATTTATTCATTCTAAAGCACTCCATTTTTTTAATTAAAGGTTAGTGTGCTGGATGGACTTTGCCTAGTGTTTTATTCTTCTATAGGCTGGCAATTTTGGGGATTTTTTTAACCACACATATTGTCTACTGTGGTGGTGGTGCTGCAATAGCATTGTCGCCTCACAGTAAGACGTTGCTCCGTTTGATTCTCAGTTAGAGCGTCTTCTGTGTGGCGACATGTGTGAATGGGCGTTCCTTCATTGAAGGTTGTGCGTCAGGCCCGGCAAGTCTGCATGTAAAAATCTACTGCCAATCATTAGCAGACCGGAGGTCCGCTGTGGCAACCCCTAACCGGGAAAAGCCGAAAGACACAACAACAACAACATATTGTCTACTGCCCCGATTTTATCTTTCTACATTTTGATATGTATCTTTGACATACTTATTTGTAACTTGCAAGTATCTTATTGCCACTATTAATTAGTGTATTTCAGTGAATGAAACTATCATGCCACTGCTATTATGTATATTTTATTTATTTTATTTTATTTTACATTTGTTTACCGGGGATGTTTGACTAGGCCAGTGGCCCTTTTTCAGCAGAGGCCCGGGAAGAAAAGCTCCATTACAAAAACACATTATAAACAATACAATAAATCAATAACAATCAAGAATATATAACTTTTGTTAGCATAAGCAATAAATAGTTTATACATAAACAGTAAAAGTTGAGAGAGTAATATAAAGTGGAAAAAAGAAAGCTAATAAATAAACTAGCATGAAATAGCCTGTACCATCACTGAGAAATGACAGTAGATCAATATCATGGTTTTGGTGTAAGTATTTATGAGATACATGCATGGTATATGAACAGGAATATGGCTGATTGTTGCTGTGCTAGTGTTACTTGTTCTAAATAGTGATAGCTAAGCCAATACTGAGGTGAAGTACAACAAGGAGGGAATATGATGAAACTGTAGGAAGCCTGAGATTCGTAGATAAAACAGGAGCAGTAGTGAGCTTGAGATAGGTAGAGAGAAATTGTACCTCCAGGCATATCTCTCAACTGTCCAGATTTTTGTAGAATGTCCAAATTTTTGCCTTATAATTTAAGTCTGTTCCTCATAAAATTTGTGGCTTTCTGGCAAGTCATTGAGGATTGAAGTCACTAAAGAAATGTCATAGATTTGAGTTAAAGACATCAGAAAATCCATATGAATTCAAAATCTGTTATTCAGCTTTCTAAGTTTATCAAACAATACAAAATTTTCCTTGATTTTGCACCTTTGTCCCCTCTCCATTGTTTTTTATTTTGTCCATACTTCTTGTACTTAGTGTTTGAGAGGTATACCTCTAGGTACCCAAGACAAGACTGAAAAGAGTGAGTAGACCAGCTCTCCTAACCAGTTAAAACATAGAAAAATAAATAAATAAATAAAATATTAATTATAGGGTTTTTAAAGAATTTGAGAGTGAAGGTTACAAGTTTAGGTCAATGGAAACTCCAGAGGAGTTATACATATAGTGGCCTTTGTAGTTTATTTATTAAGGCTAAAATTACCTGGACATACTAACATTGGAGATATAGGTACTCCATTTTACTGAGAGGTAGATGAAATTTCCCAAAATAAATGAGGCAGCCTTGTTAATAGGTAATTTCTCAAGTACTCTTAAGAATCTTACAGGGTCAACAATGGGAGGATATATGTATGCCTCCCAAATATGCAACAAAATCTAGAAGATTTAGAATTTTTATGTTTACATGGATATTTTTATACCCCAAGTAGACTCCAGAGAATTTTTCCTTGCGTAGATAGCAAATGTTGGAGTTGTGATGGGGAAGAAAGAGGTAATTGGGAACATATTTTTTGGGAGTGCAGTGAGTTGCCGGACTTTAAGGATTCCCTGCTGGATCCACTGTCAGAGATGCTGGGTGGGCAGATTGGTGTGATGAGGGAGATGATTTTTCTGAGCTACGATACAGAATCAGAATTGTCTAGACATGGTAAGGTCTTACTGTCTCTAATTATGGTAGCTGCCAAAAAAGCAATTACTAGAAAATAGAAATCAAAGTCTAAACCAACTATGTTAGAAGTAGTGAATATAGTAACATAAATTAAACAACTGGAACTGAGAGCTTTAAAAAAAGGTAGAAGCAAACTACATAGGAAAAATGGGAATTGTGGGAACAATACATACAAGCAGGAATGAGGTTTAAAAGAATGCAGGACTTAAATGAGCTATGTAATGTTTGACTGAAAATGATTGGGTAGATTATTAAATGATGTAAAATGCTTGCAACTAGGATTGTATCAGTGTGGTTTGTTTTCATTTATATAAATGTATGATCACTTATGTCATAAGTTGTGGTTTAATAAAGATGTTTCTTGTTTAAAATAAAAGAGGCAGGAATTGAATAATTTATGTAATGTAGCTTAGGTTATATGATATATAGCAATATGTGTGAAGCATAATGTTTTATTACTTTTAACTTGTTAATACAGTTTGATTATGAAAACAACACAACAGCCACAAGGCTAATCAACTAAGAAAAACACTAAAAAATAAAAAATCGAGCCACGAAGGCAGTAAAATTGTAGCAAACAGTTTAATACAGCACCAACAGACTAAGCGCTTTCACCATAATTTTACTGCCTTGGTGGCTCGATTTTATTTTAAATACAGTTTGATTACTTATATATAAATGTAAATGTGCCTATGTCACAAGTGATAATTCAATAAAGGTGTTTAAAAAAAGAATCTTATAGGGTCCTCAGAGGACATGGAGGGAGTATTATAGCAGGCTATAAGTCAATAGTTTGTCTTGTTCAGAATAAGTTGGAATTCAGTTAGTTCAGCTTGTGGGTCTCTGGAAATCTATCGAGAGGTGATGTGGTCCTTGACAAATATGGAAATGCCACAGTAGTTTCCATCAGATCTGAATGCATGGTAGGTGCAAAATCCAGGTATGGAGGGAGTGCTAACTTTACATTGAAACTGAGTCTCAGTTACTAAATCAAGGTGTATATGTTCATGGTGCAGGAGAGTCTTAATATCAGGCAATTTGTTGTTGAGACTTCTGGTGTTGAGGACAGCCACCTTGATATGGTCTGAGTTAGGGCTGGAAATGGCTGCATTTATATCTGCTGTATTGTGATGCCCATTAGCTAGATATTGCCAAAAAGGCACAATGGGGGCAGAAAGGGCTTTAACCACTATGCAGAAGTCATAAAACAAGAGGTGCAGGCCATCTTTGTCAAAGCAAGTTGGACTGTCTGACATCTTATCCATTGCTGACACATACCAGAACCCCCAAGAATAACATCAACTACTAAGCCAATTGCTGAAGCCATTCATCTTTTCCTTGTATATACGTAGCAATCTGTGTGAAGGAAGGCTTCCACTCAGGATCAGTATATTGCTTATATTGGACACATGCATGGTGAGATCCAGTATGACTCTCTTCATACCTCTCACAGTTGTATGCCTCAAGTCATTCACACTTACATGGACTACCACTAGCCTAGGTCATAATTATATTTGTCTGGCAAGAGGGAATTTAGAGTCCTTGTGGGCAAGTATCTCAGCACCAGAAAGACAACTAGCTGTAAGTGTGTGGAGTTAGCTTGTTTGAAAATCGAGTCACCAGTTACTAAGACATATTGTCATTTCCAGCAGCTGGCATTCCGTCTTGAGTTGTAGTCACCATGACATTATGCTGTCTCATAGGGAATATTTCTGCCTCAGAGCTCCAAGGTCCGAGGCTCAGTTCTGACCTGACCTCTGGTCACTGTGTGAGGTCACAGCTAAAATTGCCCCCCCCCCGTATAAGTGTATTTTTCTCCAGATTTGTCCCATCTCTCAAAAATATACTTATTGTCTGGCATGACATGCAAACAAACATATATAGACATAGATATTTATAGATACAGATACAGATGTAGATATGTAGGGAACCGTTCATGTCACTGCAGACTTAACTTATCAAGTCACAACTCAGAGAGATTGAGGCCATTTTATAACTATTAGTTCAACCTCAGAGGTAACTACAGTAAGTAAGAGGTCGGGGGCATATCATCATATAAATTATATGGGGTATGGGGTGAAGACCTCCCTAAAAAAGTACTTCATTTTAGTGTTTTACAATTTGAGTCATTCATATTGTAGCCTGGGGTCATAGATGAAAAGGGTCTACACACTGACCATGTTAGCAAATAATTAATAAAATAAAATTATAACAAATGCATTAATTTACATACAGCAGCAGCAGTGTAATGATTAATTATGTGAAGGTGCATGATGCAGAAAGCTTTAAATAACAATAAAGCCCATGCCTGAATCTCAAATGTCCCTGTTGCTGGTATATATGCAGGCATTTTGTTTTGCTTTGTGGTGTGATAGGTAAATGCATCCATTATGTTCATGCATACCCTCCTGAACTAGCTCACAAAAGTGCTCAAAAAGTGTTCCATACTTGTGGTATCAACTTATTATCATCGTATCGCTTAGCTGTATGAAGCTCAGGATGGCACCATACCACCTTGAGGCTAGATGCCTACAGCCCTTTAAGGCCCATGATTGTTCACCTCAGTTGAATTAGCAACCATGTCATCAAAAATAGTGTTGTATCTCTACCTGGTGTGTTCCTCCTCTGTGTTTGCCACCTCCTTTTCATTCTTCATACTATTGAGATGTTGACACCCACAAAGCTTTGTCTAATGCTTAGCTGTGTGCTCTGTGCCTCTGTCCCAGCTGGGTCATACATTTCCTGTCTTGAATCACATTGCATCATATATACGCACATCACTTCTTCAAATGTTTTGCTCTGTCACTCTTTTGATTACATTCGTGTTGCATCATTAATGAGTACATAACTTTTCCATAATTTTCACTCTGTAACTCTTCTGATTAAATTATTTCTAGCTCACTGCATCTCATTTGCAGTGCAGTCTTAACCTGTTGTTAAAATGCCCATTGATGCAGCTGAGACCTATGTCAATGCATTGTCATGAGAAAAATGTTTCTTTATGGACACCAGCCTGAAACATTAGCAGTCACAGTATAAAGGGAACATTTATCAAATGATAATAATAATAATATATGTACAATATATTTTTTAATTTAAATGTATTACATTTTATAATAATTCACGGAGTAACATGTACATAGTAAGTATCAGATAGTGGCATCACTTCATATATGACCAAGCATTTCTTATGAATAATTTTGGAAGCTTTAACCCGTCACTCTGCTCTCAGGTTGTCAGAGTGCTGGTTATACTACCTAAGGGGTTTATTTAAAAGCCATACAACAACATAGATGTTTGTATCCTAAGTATTACTTCACTGTTGAATTCACTTGTCTAACATGCTAAATGCTCACAGGTTATCACCATGACTATAAAAGATCCCTAATGTAGGACTCACATACATGATGACTATATTTTCATACACGTTTTAAAGCTTTTAATTAGAAATCCCCACAAAAATAGTAACAATTCAGTGAAAATGTACAGGAATCTTAACATTGACTAGAAAATCAGGCAAATGATAGTTGTCTTAAGGATGGAGTATTTTTATACATATACAGTATATGTCGAAGAGTATCCAGCAAGTGGTCATTACAACTGTGTGAACTAGTAAACTAAAATGAGATTATTTATTTACTCATGCAAAACTTTTTCTTACATTTTTCAGAAATTAGGTCCAATGATCTGAAGAAGGTCAGATGAAGATGTCCTAATTGTACTGTAATTTTTGCTGCTTAAAGCCTGGATTTTTTTTAATTTTAAGTTTTAATCTCACTCTAAAATATCATGCTGGTATAGTTTAATTATCAGCAAACTGTCATGATGTGAAATATAACCTGTCAGGTAATACATCTGTCTTAGACTTGCTGTAATATACATAAAATACAGTTTAAATTGTTAGGTACATATGTGATAAAATCTGCTAAATATATTACATCTATAAACTATGACAAAAATTGCTTTCCCAGGCACTGATATGGTGATAAAGAAAATAAAACCATTGTACAATATTTGTTCACTGTTTACTGTCCCATAATACTTTAATTTGTTTTAGATTCTGTGGAGCTCTGCCCCTATCAGTGTGTGCTGTCATTGTTCATAGTTCACAACATATTTAGGTGAAGCATTACACTTCCGCATGGACTGTCATCTGATATTACCTGCCATTTTTTCTACTGTAGAGTAATATTATAGTATTTGGAAACAGTTGTTTCTTCATTTTGGTAAATAGTCTAACCCTTAAAAAGCTGGAGATTGACTAATTGTTTCAAAATACTCATGAGATCCAGGTTTCTTAATTCAGCTGTGTCAATAAACATAAATGCAGAGTAATTTTAAAATACAAAACACATCACCTGAACAGAGATGCTCTTAGTAACCTATGTTGCAGGTCCTAGTTAGCAAATATCAACATCATGCCACCACCTCTCCTCCACTAGACTTGCCATGTGCCCCTGCTTTATGAAATTCTTTCACAGTTCTTAATTCCACAGTTTGAAAAGAATAGCCATTGTGAGGATAGCACAGTTGTGTAAACAAACATACTATAATAGTAGATATTCGAAGAGATCACTGTTGCACTGTTGCAGTAATGGGACATCCTGCCAAGAATCAGACCAGCCAAGTAGCTTCCAAAGCTTCAGGGCACATTCCACCACCCCCCCCCCCCCCCACACACACACACACACAATTGTACAACTCAAGAAGAGCAGTATAAAATCAATGGCTAGGGCACCAAAACATTAGAACGTCCTTGCCTCAGAAGAGGGAAGCTAGAGCCCTACAAGATATGAATAGTAATGATAAATATCCCACACCCTGGCATAGAAATAGCCAAAAAAGAAGAGAGATGGCGGGAGGATGCAGTTACCTTAACAGTGAGCAATTCAAATATCTAGTATTGTGGTAAATGTATTTACACAACTGTATTATGTTCACCATTAGATCAGTGCTACAGTAGCCTAAGCAATATGAGATGAGTTCTACAGGTTATAAAGAAAGGGAGGAGGAGGAACAAGGATCAGAGTCCGGAAGCTTCTAGAGAATAGTCTTAACAAAGCCTACTCTGGTACTAGAGAAGGAATCTAATTTGTAGTTCTTGATAAAGGTGTTAATAGATGACCATGGTGCTGACTCTGGTATATTTCTAGAGTTCACTCCTTTCCATAAAGTCACATAAGAGGCCAGACCTCTGGTAGAGTAGGCCCTGACTTTGCCTAGAAGCAATAGCATAAGACAGCCATTTGGATACTGTCTGTTTTGACACTGATTATCTGAGTTTCTTAACTTCATACAAAATAAACAGTTGATCAGAAGTCATGAAGTTTTTTTTTGGCCTTGTGATTTCAGTATCTGAGTTTATTTGTATTTATTTATTTATCCTTTGTTAACCAGGTTAGTCCCACTAAGCTAGTAGCCTCTTTTCTGGAGTCACCCAAGGCGGTATTTATACTACTAGGGGAAATTTGGCCAGGGTATTAGGGAACTTTCCTTACTCTTTTCAAAGAGTGTGGAGACATTGTTTTGCTGCTACACTTCTGGTTTCCTTTCCGGAAGCAAAGGTGGCGCGGAGATGCTGGAAGTTGGTGTCAGCAAGTATGGAGGCTCGAGAGAGCAGTGTTAAGAGTGTTCAGTACTGAATGCTGACTGTCGGTCAGCAGAGGCAACATTTATTGTGGAGAAGGAGTTGGAAGTCAAGGAGGCATTCAGGAGAGAGGATGGTGTATCAGAAGCATTGGGAAAGGTGGTCGAGCCTTTGAAAAGTAGGAGAAAAAGTTGGAAGGAGTTTTAAAAGATTTGGAGGCGTTATTTCAGTGTAACCTCTTTGAGTCAGAGGTTGATACACAGGACTGTGTTGTAACAACCCTCCAGTCAGGGTTCATGGGGTGAAATTATGGAAAATATATAAGAATAGGAGGTTGCTGAGGGCATGGCAAGAACAAAATCTTATGCACAGATGGTGAAAGAAAGAGAGAAAAGAATCAAAGAACTGAAGGAAGTGAAGAAGAAATTTGTTATAAGGCTAGGCAGTAAAAAACAGAAAGGACTTGAAAGGTATGAAGTATGGGACACTGTAATTGCACCACTGGGTGTTTCACCCAAGGAGGTAAGAGCCTTTATTCTTATTAATAAAGAAACATACTGTGATATATTCTTTGAAACAGGACAGTATATAGAGATTTTTTAGAAAGGTATGAACAAAAAAATAACTGTAATCCTTGGAGTGAGTATGTGGTGCAGGCATTTCATAGAGAAACTAAAACGAGAATCTTGATACAATTTAGAAAGGAAATCAAAAAAGAGGAATTGAAAGAATATTTAAAGACTATATGTAAAGATGTTATGGACACAACAAAAATATATGATGACCAAGGTTTATGGACTGGGTCTGGGAATGTGGGATTATTTTGAAAATGGCAAATGAAAATGTTGTACATATTCTGAGTGTGATTAATGTGAATGGTAACAGAGGATTTGTTAAATATAGAGGGCAGCCAAAAACATGTTTTTTTTCTGTAGAAAAAATAATCACTTGATTAGTGACTGTGTTAAATGAAAATGGTTTATCTGTGGCAAAACGGGACATGAAGGAAAAAAACGTGATATGAAAAGTAAAAAATGTGGAAAAACTAGACATACATGGGTGGATTGTGAAGAAAATATAGAAGTTAGAGGAAAGGACTGTACACAGCATTTGATACATGAACTAGATAAAATATAGAAAAATAACAAGAAACACAGGTTAGTACATAGGAAAAAATTATAATAATGGATGGAAAAATCTGAGAAAGGGAAGAGGAAGAAGAGGTGCTTGATACAAGCAAAGGGGAATATGTAAACTAGCAAGTAGTGAGGTGAAAGAAAACTCTATATGAAAAAGCATGAAAGAGAAGAAAATAAATTTTAAAAGTATAATTATGAAAGAGAACAAGAAAGGTTAAGGATGAGAGAGGGAATAATAATACTAATTTCATTTTAAAGGCTGAAGATCTTAGCTTTAAACATCAATAGTATGAAGAATATTAAGAAAAGATTAGGTATTTTAGAATGGTGTGCTTCACTTGATATACACATAATTATATTAAAAGATACTAGAATCTTAACAAAAGAAGAAAGGTTATAAACTGAAGTATTATGGGGTGGAAACATTATATGGAATATGGGAAAACATACGTACTCAGGAATAGGTGTATTATGTCAAGAAAATATTAAAATCTTAGATTTTGCAATAGTAGAATTGGGAGGAATAGCAGTAATAGACTTAGGATGGAAAACAAATGTTCACAGAATTATTGCAATATATGCATATGTTACAAAGAAAGAAAGAGATAATGTTTAAAAAAATTCTAAATTATGTAGGTATTAATATGGATATAATATTAGTAGGGGGGTTAATTGCAATTTAACAAAAAGAAAAAAGTAGTGATGTTAAAATTACACATGAGATAATAAAAAGTGATAAGCTATACATATGGGATAATAAACAATGGACTTACAGAAAAGTGAAATTAAAACCAAAACTGATTATTTTTTAGTATCTGACAGTTTAAAAATTTAGCAAAAAGTGATATAAAACACAGGTTTTTCAGATCATGTAGCCATATGGATAGAGGTACATGAAAAAGAAGGATACATAAGAATAGATAAAGGTGTCAATAGGTTTAATGAAAAAGATTTAAATAAAGAAGACAGGAAAGAGAAATAAAATATGTAAGGATCATATAGGTATGAGAATATTTTATGAACATTTGACAATTTGATGGATAAGTTTCAAAGAAAAATATAAAAAGTGTTTTTGGAGTGTCAAGCTGAAAAGAAGGCTAGAGAGATTAAAATATAAGCAGTTGCATCAAGAAGTGTTTAAGGAAATATTGATAAGACAGTTTTTATGAGAAATAAAAGGAAATATATGATAGAAATCAGGGGAAGATTAGGAGATTGTTATATAAACAAATATATTGTTTACAAGGAAGAAAAGAAGTGGTAGCACCTTACTTGAATAAATTAGTAAAAGAGAATAAAAAAATAATAAGGGAATTAAATAATAATGAAGGAGAAAAATAATCACACAAGATGGAATATTTGAAGTGATTAAATAAGTATATAGAGCATATTTTTTGTAAAGAAAAAAGGCAAGAGTGACACAGTTAAAAACTAAGTAAAGAAGATAATGAGAATTTGGAGAAAATATAAATGTAAAAAAGCTAAATGAAATATTGAAAGATCTCAGTCTAGATACAGTTACAGGACTGAATTGTATTGAATATCATATGTACAATGACATGGAAAATTGTCAGTGTTTTTGTGGAGATATTAAATGAACGAGTAAAGATAGGTATGGTAGATAAAGAGATATGTATTGGGATCATGAAATTTAGATGGAAGAAAAGGAGGAAAGATCATATAAAAATTTGGAGACCAATAGTATTGTATAATACAGACTATATAGACTCTAAGATATTTATGAGAATAATAACTAAAAGACTAACAAATAAAGTAGATAAGTTGCTTGATCATACAATTTTTGGTAGAAAGGGAAAGGAAGTCAGGATTTATTATGGATAGTAATATATGATATTATAAATCAAAAGGTGGAAGCTAAAGTCATGCTAGGAGATTTAAGTAAGGCATTTGATAAAATACAATATAAATGTTTATGAGATGGGTCTACTTCAAAAGACTGAATCCCAAAAGACTGAAAATTCAAAATACTGAATGAGGGAATTTGCCCCTTCTCCACTGTTGTACAATATTGGAGTTGGTATATATAGTTAGCAGGAGTGTATGGGGGCACAGCCCCCCATATGAGGGTTGCAGGCGGCTTGCCCCTGCATTAAAAATGTGTTCCGCATTTTGAATTTTCAGTTTTTTGGTTTTTCAGTCTTCTGAAGTAGACAATTTGGAATATATTGAGGGCTTATAACATAAGTGAAAAGTTAATAAAAGTAATTAAGTCAGCATATGAGAAAAATAATGTAAGAATAATTCTAAATGGATGGTTAAGTGAGAAAATTAAAATAGGGTATGGAATAAGCCAATGATGCACAGTGAATAGTATTATATTTGCTTTAGTTATGAATGTGACTGTCAATAACATAAATAGAATTTTAAATAAGGCACATTGTTAGATACTGGAGGAAATATGATTACCAATAATATATACATATGCAGATCATATAGTGTTAATTACTAAAGGAGGAAGAGACAATCAGAAAGTTAATAAATTCTTAAAGATACTTGGTTTATTTATAAAGAATGACAAAAGTAAGGGTTTTGGACTCATGGGAATACATAACATATACAGTTTAATGTAGAGGTTATAGATATATTTGGATTAGTATTTGGATCAAATGACCATAAAAAGAAATAAAAATGAGAGAATTTTTTCAAGAATTAAGAGATATATGCACATTTTGTAAGTCATATAAATTGTCATACAAGAAAACAGTGTATTTGATAAATTCTACTCTCTTAGGCAAGTTAACTTATGTAGCAAGTATGTATATGATTCTGACTAATTATGAAAAAGTGATTACGTTTATTGTATTTTCATTCATATGAGGGCTTACATTAAAACCAGTGAGAAGGGGGATTCTGTATGTAAAAGAAGAAGAAGGTGGAGTAGGGTTAATTAATCCAATTGTTCATGTGGCTTCCTTGAATTTTTGTATGGCCTTAGCAACTTATAAAAAAGAGAATAGGAATTTGACAGAATACATTTTGTATGTCAAATATAAGTGTTTTGGGGAAAAGATGGAGATAAGGAAAACATGGAAAAGCTATATGAATGAATATATAAAGGAGTATCAAAATAAAATCTTATGGAACTTTAATGTAAACTTTGTTGAAAAAATAGGAAAGAATAGTATTTGAGTATTATGAAAGAACATTATTTTATTTTTCCTTAGAAACATTTAGAGATGGAGAAAAAGAATGCTATTAAAATGAGATTCATGTGGTGTAAGAAGATACATGACTGTAAATATTTTTGTGGAGAAAATCAATAGGTAAATTATCCATTAAAGCTAACATGACTTAGAAAACAAGAAAGGATATGTATTCATCCTGGGGAATTTGAAACAACAGAACATGTGTTTTTGAAATGTTCTAAAGTAAAGAAGTTATGGGAAGAAATATAAAAAAAATGTTGAAAGGTTTTGAAAAGGTTGAGCTCTTAAACATGGGCATGTTTAAATATGGATATTATGGTAACAAAAAATGAAAAGAAGTTAAAAAAAAAACTGATAAAATAATATTTTTTATTCTATGGACATTATGGAGACTTAATGAAGTAAAGTTTAATGGGAAATGGATTTTATCAGAAATCTTGAAGAAATTACGTTTTTGGATTTGTTAAGAAAGGGTGGGGGAAGTGTTTAATAATCTGAAATTGTTTTGTACTGTACAAAGGTTTAAATAATTGTAAATAATGTATATAAGTGGCGATTATCAATAAAGAACCCCTATTATTTATGATAGGTGCCATGGGATCTTTTACATTCACCTGAGCTACCAGCAACTCAGACAGATAGAGCCTTGATTTAACGTCTCATCATAGGAGTTAATTTTTTCTCTCTCATTTTCTTTGGTTCTGGAAAGAAAACAGGCAGATGAATTGTCTGGCTCAATGTAAACTCTTTAGGTATGAAGGAAGGAAGGATTTTTTTCTTTTTTTTTTTTTTCAATAATCAGTCTTTATTATTTTCCAGTTACATAACTACACACTACTATATATATACAATATTTACATGATTGCTTCCAAAAGTTATACAAATGATATATATTAAAACAGATTATTATAAGGAAATATAACATGAAAATACCATCAGTTTTTAATATTATTACAATCAATAACTAATTTAAGATTGAGTCTGTCTTATAAATATATATCCTAAGTAACAGTGGATAAGAACCTCTAGGCCAACACAATATTAAAGATTTGCTCCCATATTTTAATATTATTTATGTTTTTCTTGTGGTCATTGAGTAACAGTTTGTGCGCTAATATATGTCTTATAGCTAATGTTTTAAAATTTTCCCAAGATGTCTGGGTCAGGTTCAACCAATTTGAAGCTATGTATAGTTTCATTAATAAACAAATATTCATGATTATGATCTTTTTTGATTTGTCTAAATTTTCTGGGGGAATATGTAGGATCATAAATTCCCAAGAGAGTGTTGATTGTTGGTAGCCCATTTTCTGTAATTGAAGTTTTAATGAATTCCAAAGTTTAAAAATGCATTTGCAACTCCAAAACATGTGAAGCAGGTCAGCTGTCTGGTCTATGCAGTATGGACAATTAGGCGAGTTCCTTGAATCAAATTTATGAAGAGTAAGATGGGTATAATAGGCATTGTTGAATATCATCAATTGCGTAAATAATAATTTTTGTAGCGATACAGACTTTAATGTTAGTTTAAATGCTTCCAAGATCTTCTTATCATCAACTAATGTTAACTTTTCCCTCCAGTAATTCGATAAAATAATATGTTTATTATACTTCATCTCTTTTATCAGTTTATATGAGGAAGTTATATATTTGTTGTCTTGTATCAGAGCTTCCCAAAGATTATGACAGATATTTAATTCCACTTCTTTAAATTCAAAGTTATTAAAATAATTTGTAGCCAGATCTTTTAATTGTCTCATAATAATTAGATAGGAAATAGGGAGACTTTTCTCTTTTAGAATATCGTGAACTGATATCCCAAGCAATGGGTAGAAATCTAACATGATTAAATCTTTTATTAGAGGGAATTTCTGTAAGTCTATCAATTTCTTCCCTAATAATATGTTTGGGTTCTTGTGAAGTGGTTGAAATACCATCATATACTTTAATAAGTTTAATGAGGTAAAAAGATTTTGAATTGAAGTTATATAGCATTTTATGTGTTCCATTAAGTCAACTTTACTGAGTGTTCCTCTATTCAAAAAGGGTAGAGCTTTACAGTTAATTCCCACTTTAGTTACATGTCTATATGTTAAGACCAACCATTTGGGTGCCCATTTCAGACTATCCTTATCAAAGTGAATCCTCTTAAAATTCTATTAGCATTAATTATCAAGTAATAAGTTTCAAAATCCGTAAATCTAGACCTCCCTATTTTGGATGGGAGCCATCGTATTCTATTATTCCTTTTTTCCTAGGCTCCCAAATAAATCTCCCTAGTCCTATGTGAAGCTGTTTAAAAATTCCTCGTGATTCTAAGTTGTGTGGCTCTAAGTATATATAGTATTCTTGGAAGAACATTCATTTTGATAATTGCAGTTCTTGCCATCATTGGTAATTTCAGTTTACTCCATCTTGTCAAATCTAATGTTATCTGATCCCAAGTTGATTTAATGTTATTTATAAAAAAATCTCTATTGTCAGTTGAAAATATAATACCCAGATATTTTGTTCTCTCTTATTTATTTATTTATTTATTTATTTGCAGTTGGTTTACCAGGATAGTCCATTGGGCCAAAAGAACCCGTTTTCAATGGAGTCCTGGGGAGAAAAGCTCCAATATAGACAAAATTAGGTACATACAATAACTACAAGATAATTATACAGAGTAGAGATAACAATTAATACATTTAGGCTTAAATTTGAGAAACATTCAAAAAAATGGGGAGAAAAGCTGCGATATAGGCAGAATTAGGTACATTACTTGTCCTATCAATGGTAGCAATGAAAAAGGTGTAGGTGTCTTTAGTGGGAATATTTTGGATTTCTTAAAATTAAGTTTATAGTTAGAGATTTTCTCAAAGTCTTCTACTGCTTTTAATATTTTCTCAGTATCTGATACAGGTGTGGTACAGTATATATTTAAATCATCTGCAAAAGCAGCCATATTTATCTTCATACCTTATAATATTGGGGGATTGTAAAAAACATTTTGTTTAAGGAAGGATTTTTTTCAATACTACCACATCCCTGTGAAAGATGAAATAGGAATAACTTACCATAACAGCTTGTATCTCCAATAATCATCTTGCAGAAGTCAGAGCAATAACTAACTGTTTTCCAAATAAGAGCTTCAAATAACTATGTGAGCAGGCTCAAAAGGAATCAGTGTAAGTTTTTCCAGTATAAAAATATGATCCTAAGAAGAAACCACATATCATCTAGATGAGCAGATGTGTAAAATCTCTTTCAAAAACTGTTTCACTTCAAGTAGGGAAAAAATGGTGAATCTGAGGGCAGACAAGTAGAGATGGCCTTAAGGTGAATCGTGATAGAAGAGTAAAAATGCCAGATGATAATTATTCATTCAAATGCTGCAGAACAAGGAGTATAAGCCATAAAAGGGTCCTGGTTCTTGTCATAGCACCATCTCGAACATCTTTTCCACCTGCCCATAGTAGCAGCTTTTTAGGGTTTTTTTGCCTCCTTTAATACCTGTTTCATGTCCTCAGAAAAAGGGTGCCTAAAATGTACTAAAATTCTATGATCCAGGCAGTCAATCAAAAATGTTCAAAGGTTGAGATATATCAAACAACCCCTGTCTTGTGTGTGTAAGTCCATTCTGTGAGGAAGCTTATAGTAATTGCCCTTGGCCATTTTCAAAAGAAAAGACAACCACTGATGCATGGGTAAAAAGGGGGTCACCACAATTGTCCTTGGAGAGTCCTTCTGTGCCTTTAAAAGAACCCTACTTATCAGCAGAAAAGATGGAAAGGCCTACAAGAACATTCGCAACCATGGGAATGAAAGGTATTTGTCATCCAGACCTGCAGACCAGGAGTCCTGAACAGAATTTATTTAACTGTCTGTTGTGGCTAGATGCAAACAGATCTTCTTGAGGAGTTTCCCACAAATGTACCATTTCCTGGAAGTCCTTCAGGTGCAGCTTCCATTTGAGAGGATCTGTCCTGGTCAAACTCAGCTTGCCTGCAATATGCTTTGCTGTGACAAAATGTAGGTAGGCTGAATGGACAGACTGAAATGAGTCTGTAATTCCCAGGCTACAATAGAAATAGATAGTCTGTAAAGTGGGTAGGGGCTGGTCCCCTTGTTTATGTATGCATCATATTGCTGTTATGTTGACTGTGATTACTAGCAGAGGGCCTGGGGTCCAAAGATGGTTCACAGATTAAAGCAATTGTTAGAGCCAATATTTCTTTGGCATTTATGTGCTTTAATTTGATTTGTCTTGCTTGTGACACAGGTCCTAGACTTTAACCCCTTGCACAGCTCACCAAGAAAAGTGAAATGCATCTGTGATTACTGTCTAAGTAGGTCCTGGAAGGAGAAATGGAGATCTGTGTTGAGAGACAACAGATTCATCCACTAGAGTAACTCCTTTTTCACAAGTCCCTACACTGGAATTTAAAATGAAAGGGGGGTGCTGCTGGGTTCAAAGTGATTTGATGAACCACTGAATATTCTTCATGTGAAGTCTTGCCAAAGGAATTATAAGTATAGGAGAGACCATGAAACCTAGAAACATGAAATATTCCCCGGTAGGTGCCAAAGTCTGTCTAGAAAATATCAGAACATGTTCCTTGTAACATTCCGCTTTGCCTTGAGGAAGAAAAGCCATCATGAGAGATGTGTCCAGTAGACATCCCAAAAACTCTATCCTATAAGATAGAATGAGAGAAGGCTTCTCTATGTTCATATGGAAAACAATTCAGAGAAAAAGTTTTGTTTTTTTTTTAACCCAAGGCATAGATTCTTGACAGCTTGTGAAAGAATCTGCAAAAAGGCAGTTTGTAAATATGGACAAATGTGACTGCCATGCAACCTGTCACCTGCTATTACAGGAGCCAGGTACTTTGCAAACCCTCTTAGAGCTGTTCACAAACCAAAGGGCGAAGCATAAAAACTGAAAATGTAAACCAGACATAGAAAATCATAAAAAACACCCATGATATTTGAGAACTGGATTGTGAAGAAAAGTCTTAGAAAGAAATGTCTAGGACAGGACTCCAAGTTTCTTCTTTCTTTGGCACCATAAAGGTCCTTCAATAAAATAATTTCCCTCTTAATCCTGGAGAAACAGTTTCTATAATCCCCTGATATAACACCTCACTGAGAAAAGGGAGGCTTGATTTGTTGGATGAAGAGGAATCCCTTGAAAAAGTGGAAGTGAATCCCACTCCCATTTGTAGCCTTTTTGAATAATTCTCAGAATCCAAGTCGTATTCTTCTTCTTTTGGCTGCTTCCATTAGGGGTTGTCACAGGGGATTATCTGTTTCCATATCTTCTTGTTTTCTGCATCTTGTTCTGTTACACCAACCACCTGCATGTGCTCTCTCACCACATCCATAAACATTTGCTTAGGTCTTCCTCTTTTCCTCATCCCTGGCAGCACCATCCTTAGCATCCTTCTCCCAATATACCCAGCATCACTGCTCTGCACATGTCCAAATCAATGCAATCTCACTTCTCTGACTTTGTCTCCAAACCATCCAACCTGTGCTGACCTTCTGATATATTCATTCTTAATCCTGCCCTTCCTCATCACACCCAATGCAAATCTTAGCATCTTTAACTCTGCCACCCTCAGCTCAGCCACCTGTCTTTTCATCAGAGCCACCATTCCTAATACATATAACATAGCTGGTCTCACTACCACCATGTAAACTTTCCCTTTTACTCTTGCGGGTACCCGTCTATCACAAATCACTCCTAACACTCTTCTGCACCCACAACACCCTGATTGCACTCTCTTCTTCACCTCTCTTCCACACTCCCTGTTACTCTGAACTGTTGATCCCAAGTATTTAAACTCATTCACCTTAGCCAACTCCACTCCCTGCATCATCATCATTCCTCCATCCTCCCTCTCATTTACACACATATATTTTGTCTTGGTCCTACTGACCTTCATTCCTCTCCTCTCTAGACCATATTTCCATCTCTCCAGGTCTCCTGAACCTGCTCCCTACTCTCACTGCAGATCACAATATCATATGCAAACATCATAGTCCATGGAAATTCCTGTCTGATCTTGTTGGTCTATATCACATCATTAAATCACAAATCATTCAATGCCTATTCGTAAAATCTACTAATCATCGGATTGAGTTTTCAGGGAAATTTTTCCTAGGGCAGACCAATGGTTGGCCACCATCTGGAATTTGCCCTTTTCCCCACTGTAGTAAGATCTCGGAGTTAGTATATTTAGTTAAGTGGGGGGTGTGGGCGATTGCAGCCCCCCCAACCTGGGTAGGTGTTAAGTTTTATGATTTTGTTCATGGTCACTAGGGTGGACTACTGTTGGTTTGCCCTAGGAAAAAGTTTGCTGAAAACTCAGTTCAATGATTATTAGCTTCGAAGAATAGGTGTTTGATGAATAGGCGTTTGCTGATTTGTGATTCGATGAAGTGATATAGACCCTGATCTAATCTGTAAACCTGTTCACCAGCATTGCAAATAAGAAAGGGCTCAGGGCTGATCCTTCATGTAATCCTACCTCCACCTTAAACGCATCCTTCACTCCTACCGCAGACCTCACCACTGTCATTCTGTCCTCATACATATCCTGTACCACTCTAACATACTTTTCAATCACTCTCAACTTTCTCATACAATACCACAACTCCTCTCTAGGCACCTGTTCTCAGAATTCAATTGTCTGACATTATCCGGTGACACAAAGGAGACTTGGGAAAGCGTTACAGAATTTCCGGGGTGGGGAGGGGAAAGCACATTTAAGGGCATATAGTCAGTCTATTTTCTTAGATTGTCCTTTGTTTTGAGAAGACCATGCCATTTGGTTTGAACCTCCCTGCCATTAACTTTTGATTATTTTATTTATTTTTTACCTGAACCTTGCAAGGAACATTTATTCTTTTTCAAAAAGGAAACTAAACTAGAAACAAAGCATTTGTTATGTTTTATCAAGGAGGGCCAAAACATCTGAGTAAGCCCTAAATTAAGTTTTCCCCTTTCCACTAACCTTTTAAGGACCTCAGCAGAGGAAAGACAAAATAACACTTTTTCATCCAGGGAAGTATTTGGGATGTCAGCTCTGATATCCTGTGGTAAATTCTGAAAAAGTAGTCAGGTAAATCTTCTCAGTGATCCAGTGTGACTGCTGCTCTAGAAACAATATTAGTAGTGTCACAAGCACATATTTGGGAATGTTTGGGCACCTAAGGCACAGACTATACTTGAATTCAGAGATGTCTTAGTTCCTGAAGAAATTAGGTCAGCTTCCGCATATTGTCAAAGGAAGCAATCAGAAGCTTAGACGTGAACCTGACAATTACCTACTCTGAAAATTTAAGTGGAAGAAGTATAAATATTTTTTCCAACCTAGCAGGGCTTTTCCTAACTTATCAGAATGAATACAGCTAGCTGCCTTAAAGAGATTAGAAGAAGGTGATTCTGGCAGAGTAATTACTGTAGAATTTGACCTGAGGTTAACAAAAATTTCTAAGACTGGGTCATATAATATAATTTATCAGACGTTTTGACAACGGGTGACTGACTATCAGACAAATGATGTCTGACAAAGAAAGCATCCTCTAAGGCTGACAATACAGGAGGGGCAGTTGCAAACTGAGGAAAATCCACCTATAACAAATCATACTATCTTTGCTGGAATTCTGGTATTTATTTTGTTCCCATTAAAACAAGCCTTTCATTCTGGCAATACTATCTGAAAAATACAACTCTTCAGCAAGAGAATCTGAAAATAACTTTCCTCAGACTCACATTCCCCATACAGTGAAGTGGGAATTTTAGAACAATAAGCTAAGTTTAAATTCCATCCTTCAGACTGGGGATCAGAATATGAAAAAAAAAGAAATATTTTCCTTTCTAATTATGGGAAGACTAAGCATGTAAACACTGAAAGGCTTTAAACGAACCCTTAGCAAAGCCAAGCCAGTCCTCCTTATCAACTTTAAGAGAAGATAAATGTTGCCTTTTTCTCGGAGACCCCCCCCCCCCCCCAGAAAAATAGGTTGAAGGACAATCCCTTTCCCAGTGCTGGAAAGAGTGCTTCTCCCTTGCATGACAATGGTAGCTGAACAGCTGCAGAGAACATGCCTGTCTCTTAATCCCTAGTGGTTTCCTGAAGAGCAACACCAGAAAGACAAAAAGAAATTGATGAGCAGTCTGAAGAATAATAAATGGCCACAGTGGAATCACCATTCAGTGGTTGAGATGAAGGGGATGCCAGAATCAAAACCAAAGCCCCCTGGATAACTTTTCTCATCTTGCTCCTCAGAAAGAATGATCAAGTTACCAGAAACAAGGTCCATGTCTTTATCATGAAAGGTCTTTGACAAGTAGTTAGCAGACCTTTAAATAACAGTCTTACATCCTAGCAATATTTTTAGTAACAACCACCAAACACACTAGCCTCAGTCCCTAATGACACTTTTGAGAATAATGTAACACTTTTCCTCACAAAAAATAATAAATTGTAAGAAATTCTCCCCAGGGATCCATCTGTTTACTGTAAAACAGTGTTTAACAAGAGGCTAGTGGATCCTTGAAGTGTCTTTCTCCTGTTAGAAAAGTTAAGGTCTGAGTTAGTGTTTTTTTAGTGACCTGGCTAAGATATTTGATACAATACCCCACTTGGATATAGTTGACAAACTCACAGAACTGGGCATAAACCCCTACATTACTCACTGGATTGCCAGCTGGCTCACAGACATGACCCAGGATTGGTGAGACCAACTCCACTAAGAGACCAGTCACCAGCAAGGAACATCAGGGCTCTGTGCTAGGACAACTCCTACTTAGCATTGACCTCTCGAAGGTAAAGGCTAACATCAAGGGCCTTTGGCTGACCAAGATCTCAGATGACTGCAAATTGGGAGCTAATATAGATTCCCTCCATGAAACAATCATCTACCAAGAGGGTCTAGCACAGGCAAATGAGAGGTGCCAGAGCCACAAATTAGAACTCAGTGCTAAGAAGGGCATTGTAATGCCTTTTGGGAAAACAGCTACACAGGCTAATTACTCCATTGATAAGATACCCCTAAGAGTTGACCCGGTAGTCAGGGATCTGGAAACGAGTACACAGTAATCTGGCCTTTAATCAACATTTAGCCAAGATAGAAAGAAAATCATTCTATATCGCCCAACTTATAAGTTAGGACATGGTATCCAGGTCCAAGGAAGTCATAGTGCCACTTTATTTGTTCCTTATCTGACCAATCACTGATCATAATGTCTCCTTTGGCATGTACCTGAACAGACATATGCAATAGTTGGAATGCCCACAAAGGTTCCTTACCAGGAGAATCCAAGATATAAGCAGATTGTCCTATATGGATCAACTTAAAGCCCTGTCTCTATATTCATTCTCCTGCAGGTTACTGAGAGGTGATATATGCCTACTATACAAAACATCCTCAGATACAGTTCTGATGGACCTTTTGCACATCTGCAAAATGAGCAGCTTTTTACAGCATCTAGATCCAAGGACTTAAATTTTGCTTGCAATATAAATAGGACATGTTGGTGAGACAGATATGTGCCTCAGAGGATCCCCATGCTCTGGACCAGTCTCCAATCCATGTGAGGCAGAGTCCATTCCTAATCTTATTTAAGCATAACCTTCACCAGTGGATATTGTTGCTTGTCTCATACATTCAGAAGTGACAATGAAGTGGTGTATTGGTTCAAGATATTTCTTATACATAAACATGTCAGGAACTGTAATTAGAACAAGCATTTACTGATTCACTCATTACTTCAAACATGCTTGCATGTGCATCTCCATTCATGACTGCATTCATTCTGGCTGACTGTGCAAAATGGCACTGTTCTTACACATGCTCAGTACTTATATGCACATGCTATCTAGCTACAGTGGTTGAATAGGATCAATACACTCAATGATCTACAGATATGAAATCAGAAAGTCACACAGGGTCTGGCCGCCATGTCTGTGATAGACATAGATAGTAACTATGCCCAAATGAACATACCCCCAACACACACACACACACACACACACACACACACACACACACACACACACACACACACACACACACACACACACACACACACACACACACACACACACACACACACACACACACACACACACACACACACACACACACACACACACACACACACACACACATAACCTTTAGAAGCTTTCTTACTAACATACTCCGACCTAATAAATATGTCCATGATATACAGGGACACAACTGGGTTCAGTTACAAGGCTAAGCTTATAAAAGCCCTGGTGGTCATTAGCTTACTATATACCTATGAACCTATGACAACCAACAAACACACTAGCCATAGTCCCTAAAAACAGTTTTTGACAGAATATTTTAAGAGTAAACTTTTCTTCACAAAAAAAAAAAAAAACTAATAAGGGACTCCCCACAGGGACTCAGGACCATCTGACTACTGAAATGGTATCTGATAAGCTTGTGGTGGAGCTTAAGATAGTCAGTGAAACAGCATGACAGGAAAAATAAGTTCTGAGGTAAAAAAATTTAATGAAAACCCTCAGAAGCACAAATCTTAATGTATAGCCAAAGTTTTGATCAAAAAGTAAAACTTGCCTTCTTGAAATTTGTATTGCTTTATTACCTTCTTCTGTTTTGTATACTGTGATGTATTTTCATCACATTGTGTTTTAACTGTATTCTGTTTTCTATTGCATATTTGAACAAGAAAAGAGAAGAGAGATGTGTCTCCTGTGAGTCACACAGAAATTAGAGCAGGTCACTTAAGGTTAATTACCTGAGAATTGAGGAGGGAGCTAGAAAATAAACCTTGTATTTAAGTGGTAAAATAAAATATTTCAAGGCTTTACTGGAAAATCTTCCTTAGACTCTGCCATAGACTGAGGGAAAGGTTAGTTTGTTTTTCTTATATTTCTTGCAATTTGCATTGCTTTATTGTCTCATTCTATTGTGTATATTGAAGTGCATTTTCATTGCTCTGTGTTTTAATTTTATTCTGTTTTCTATTGCATATTTAAACTAGGAAAGAGACCAGATTAATGTTCCCCCACTCTCCCGTCATGGAGGTGTTATGTTTTTAAACTCAACTGTTTGTCTAGTTGCCTGCCCCTTGTCTTAACCTTCACCACATATTTCCTTCCCTCTCCTCTTTCATTATCTATTGTCAGTAATCACAAACATGATCATTTGTGGTGTCACTTCTGTTCAGCTATTTAAACGTATTGGCCTTCCCACTGTATTCCATACAACCACAATAGTAAGCTCCCATTCTATCTGTCTTGCTTTTTTAAAATTAGTGACTTTTCTTTTAGATTGCTAAAGCTTGAGTAACTCCTTTCATATCTCACTGCTGAATGCACACTGCAAATCTTAGGATATTAACCAGATTTTTCCATTTTACCTTTGAAATCTGCAACATCTGCCCAAGACCACCAATCATTGAAGAACCCACATTCTGCATCCCAGTAGTCAGTTTGGGATTAGTGCTTCTGTTTTGCTGCTGGTGAGAGAAGGAGCAGAGGGCATTGACTACTGACTGTCTCTGACTGGGCAGTGAGTGCCTGTGTGGGACCTTCCTTATTGGTCTGGTTGCTGTTCAAGGCATCTACCAGGAAAAGGTTACAACAAGCCTAAAGACTCCTGCATCATCTGCAACAAAAATATTGATCACCAAAGAGCCTGTGTCCTGATTATCATCTTCGGATTGCTGCCACTGTTTTGCTTCTGATGAGAAAAGAAGCAAAGGGACATTGTATTCCAGCAGCATGAAGCTATGGTGAGACCAGCACTAGTAGTAGCCAGGTAGTAGCAAATTAGGTTATTCCCCACTATTCATCATTCTTGATAAAGCTAATTATTTTTTTTCTTTTCGGTAAGTACTGCTTGAGTAGCTACGGTTTAACCTAACTTCAGAATATCTCCTTAAATAAAACAAAATTCCACCTTGGTCCAACTTCCGTAGCCCAAAATGAATTCGCCAAATACAGTTGTAAAACTCAGTTTATACTCCAAAGTGGCAAAAAATGTTCATAAAATAGCTTGTAAACGAGCCAATAGCAGCAAAATAGCAACAGCAAAAATAAATCCAATAAAACAGTTCCAAATGGTAAGCGCTTTCATCCACGTATATCGTGGATTTTATCAAACCAAAGTGTCTCACCATTTAGGCTGTTTAAATAACAGTCCCATTCATCCCTTCAATTACAAAAACCCAGTGGAATTAAATCAGTCAATTACATACATAATTAATCCTCCAATAACTCATTATAATTTAAAAACTATTGTAAACACATAAAATCATTGTACAAAAGCAGTTCAACATGAATCAAAGTGTGAGTGCTTTGTCTTTTAATATGGGTGCCAAAGAGAAGTGTTCATTCATACCTGGAGGGTACATTGCTCCCAGTTTAAGCTGCCATCTAATCTCTCTATTACAAATCCTATTACCCCAATCCCCTCCCCTGGGGTCTCTCAATACGATTTCCAGGATCCCAAACTTAAAACTAGCTTGTCCTGTACAATTCAATGTGTGTTTGAATAGGGAGTTGTTGGGGTTCTTGGTTTCTATAGCGTATAAATGCTCATAAATATGCTTATGGAGTACTCTCTCTGTTTTTCCCACATAAAATCCTTGGCACCTTGAACATATAGATGGCAGCTTAAGCTGGGAGCAATGTACCCACCAGGTATGAATGAATACTTCTCTTTGACACCCAGCACTCACACTTTCATTCATGTTGAACTATTTTTGTACAAGGACTTTATGTGTTTTACAATAGTTTTTTAAATTATTTAAGTTATTGAAGAGTTAATTATGTATGTAATTGACTGATTTAATTCCATTGGGTGTTTTTTAATTGAAGGGATGAATGGGATTGTTATTTAAACAGCCTAAATGGTGAGACACTTTGGTTTGATAAAGTCCATGATATACGTGGACAAAAGTGCTTACCATTAGGAACTGTTTTATTGGATTTTTTTTTTTTGCTGTTGCTATTTTGCTGTTGTTGGCTCATTTACAAGCTATTTTATGAACATTCTTTGCCACTTTGGGGAATAAACTGAGTTTTACAACTGTATTTGGCAAATTCATTTTGGGCTACGGAAGTTGGACCAATGTGGAATTTTGTTTTATTGTGTGGTTTTATCCACCTGACCGCTCCATTTAAAATTTTATCTCCTTAAATATTTTATCTTTAAATCACCAGGGTCTATTTTAGGAGTTTCCCCTCAGTTGTTTGGCAGTGCCCTGTATAAATGCAGGTGCCTTGACTTGACATTTTTCCTGTAAAAGCAGGCACCCTTGAAATTTCAGCAATGCCTAGTTGCACAAAGGGCAACAAGTTTGCAGTGACAAGTACTGCCCCAGAGTTGCAAAGCAGATACTCCTGACTTTATTGTGTAGTCTCACCATAACTATCAAATCATTAAAAAAGGCCGGTTGCCATGGATATGAACTTTCCCACTATCTCTATTATCAACTTGGTGGATGATATGGACATCCTGAAGCAATGTAGAAATCACCTCATGTTTACTGACAACCACGTAATTCTCAAACAAACTGATAAGGTATGTGATAATGTATGGGAGAGATGTATTTACACAATGTCACTGGAGGCAAAGCTCTCACATAAAAACACTCCTAATGTCAATCAGGTTGTCAGTAGTACACATGTTGCACCTGTTACACACAGTATAAAGCAGACACATAGATCCAGACATGCTGAGGCACTTAAATGTAACCTTCCTAAACCCCAAAGACCTCCTAGATGAAATGCACATAACAAATGCCCTCAACAGCCTCAAATGCTCTGTCTCAAAACAATACGCTCATTAACACATACAGCTGCATCTCATGGACCCTCTACTTCTAAGCCCATAAGGTAAGCCACCACATAATCCATCATTCTGGGTATTTCCAATGAGTGACCTCCCAAACCTCCTATTACAGAGGCACATGAGATATATGCAAATGACCCTTATGAACATCAGGTGTTTCAGCTGTATGGTGATTCTGATTACCGATGACTTTTACATTTGAAGTCATGGGAGTTCAAAGCAGAAGTGAGCACTGAGTGTAAACCTCTGTTTTACAGCTTACTGAATAGCTCCTCCTTGTTGGATTGGTTAATTAACATGTAATTCAGTTCTTTATGCTGTCATTAGCATATGCTGCTGTTTCCCTTTGTTTTGAAGTTCTACACAATATGTAAAGCTGTTTAATGAATACCAAACAGCATGCTATGATGCTGGCCTACCATGCCACCAACACGATAAAAGCACCCAATCAGAATCGCCATATAGCTGAAACACCTGATGTTCATATGGGTCATTTGCATATATCCCATGTGCCTCTATAACAGGAGGTTTGGGAGGTCACTCATTGGAAGCTCTAGCTTGGCTGGAGTTTTCATTTAGTTTTTTCTGATTGGTTTTTCAGTGTGACCTTCTAACTGTTTGCTTTAATTTGTTAGTTGGGATATTTTGCAGTCACCCTAATGATAATGGACATCAGCTGGGTATAACAACCCTGTGTTTCCTATGCTTAGTCAAACACTTTGCTTATGCTATTCTGATGAGGTCATAACAAGGCCAAAATATGTAAATCCATAGCTAGTGGGGTTTAGCTTTATTGGCCTGCAATTGTCCATTAAAATGACTTCAAATATAAAAGTAATGGGCAATCAGAATAGCCATATAGCTTTTTTTTCTGTGTGACCTTCTAACTGTTTGCTTTAACATTCTGAGTATTGGAGACTCCATTGTGAGACACACTGATGTCCCTCTCACCAGGCTGAGTAAGGAGAACATCACAGTCAGTTGCTTATCAGGGGGCAGGATCCACTACCTCATGCATGCATTCAGATCATTGGACCACAAGTACCAGTATAACCCAGTAATAGTCCATGTGGGTGTAAACGACCTGAGGCATACCTCCCTAGACTATATGAAAAGAGATACCATGGAGTTCTTGGAATATGTGTCCCAGGTTGATATGAGCCTGGCACTGAGCAGCATTCTACCTTCTCCAAGGATGATTCCACAATACAAACAGAAGATGACTGACTTTAATAATTGGCTTAGTTTCTGGTGTCATTCTAAGGTGGTGCAATATCCGTCAGCATGGAAGGAGCTGGGCAACAGACCAACACTGCTTTGCCAGGGATGGTCTGTACCTCTCCCCTCTAGGCTATTGAGTATTACCTAAAATATTGCCCTCCCCCATTGTGCCTTTTTTAGGCAATGCCGAACTGAAAATACTTCTGACATAGCAAATTAAAACCAAGAAAGTCTAAAGGTGTTACTGCTCAGTGCTAGGTGTCTAAACAAGAAATTCCACTATACACAAGCTCTCCTAACTTAAAGAATGCTGACAACTGTGCAGTCACTGAGACATGATTTAAAGCCACAGAGAGAACCCTGGCAGTAAAGGCTATAATGACTTTCACACATTTAGATCAGCTGCTATACTGGCAGGGACTAAAGGTTGAGGTGTCTGAATTTACAATAAAAATAAATATACCCCATGGCTGGCCAAACAGGACTATGCACTTGAGCTTCTCCATGTTCAAATCCTATACCATTTCCTTGCAAGCCATAGGTCCCCAGCTGTGATCCAGAAACCCATAACATGTATTTAATCTGACTGGAAACACTCACCATCCAACCAAATACCATATATAACATCTTCTAATCACAGCCTTTAGAATAGAAAATACTAAAATGATCACAGATATAATAAAAAGTACAATGACAATACCCTGGATTATGCTAGTTTTCAGGTTACAAAAATACTGCCCAACCATCCAAAAAGTGTCCATTGTTTTGACGTGAGTCCAAATTTTTGGCCCTTTGTTCCATGAAATTTGCTAGTTTTTTCTGTTTATCATGACAGTCACTAATATATTAACAGCAACGACTCCCCATGAGGGCACATGACCACCCCTATTGCAGCAAGCATTATATCAAATGTCATTCAATTCTGTAACACCACAGTTCACATTTTAGTCATTTTTTTGATTTGCCATTCTGATGTGATGTGAAGTTTCGTTGGCCACCTCCTGTAGAATTTGGGCAAGCATGGTGATTTTAAGTATTGTCCTTTGCACTCCATACCCAGGATTAAAAATTGAAAATACTTGCTCCCCCAGTTGATTGCTTGCTTATTTTTTAGTCTACCTGCTGGTGGGTGTTTGAAATGTTGAATAGCAGGAGTAATATACCCTACAAAGCAACAGTTAGACCAGTTTGTAGGCAACCAGGGGTAGGCACAATCACCATAGATGAAGTAACGGTCACTTATCATGCCCATGCCACACCCCCAGTTATAGTTTTTTTAAGTGCAAAGAGTCTGGCACAGTTTCATGCCTAGTGTCATTACATTTGCTTTTTCCTACTGATACAGTCCCATTTCTGACATGACGTGTTTTCATGATGTGTGGTCGTAAGCTGAAGAGAAAAAACCTTTGAAAAATTAGTTGCATTGCGCCAGGTTAAGCTGATGTCATTAAGGTCCTTTTCAAATGACACCTGTGATGCAGGGATGGGATTCATAGGAATCCCTGCCTTAGAATGATGAGGTATATGCGAACATATCCAGCAGTTTGTTTTGTTTAGATTTTTGACATACTGCTGAAGGACCAGCAAGAAACTGTTTTCTCTTGACCAGTTTATAGAAGGGAACAGCAGCAGAAACAAAGCAAAAGTGCCTGTTGTCACTGGATTCATTATGGACTGCTACTGAAGTTGAGCTTCTCACTGGGTAGATGATTTATCTGTCACACCTCAATTTCCCTTTGTTAGCTCTGATGATTCATCTAGGCTCCCCACACAACAGATCTTTTTGCAATGAGATGAATGGATCCACGTTGGTAGTCCTACACTGTGAACTGCAGTCAAAGTGGTTAACAGGATCTGAAGAGGCCCCTTCCACCTCGGGCTCAGGCAGTTTTTCCTCTGGAAAATTTTCACGTACACCCAATCACCCAGGTGTAGTCGATGACAGAGCTGGTCAGGAGGCTTTGGTAATGCTGCTCTTACTGTTCGATGATATTGTGCAAAATTTTAAATTTTGAGGTGTCTCCTACAATAAGAAATCATAGCATCATCTGACAAAGTTAAATCGGCATTTCCCACTGGAGGGGTAGCTGGAGGGGCCATGGATCTCCCCATTAATATTTTATATGGTGTCAACTTTCTGGTGGCATTCAGTGAGGCCCTCATACTCATTAATGCTAAGGGGAGGGTTTCGGGACACTTTAAGTGGGTTTTAGCACAAAGTTTTGAAATTTTATTTTTAACTGTCCTGTTTACCCTTTCCACTAATCCAGATGACTCAGGGATGGTTGGGACAGTGAAGACTCAATGTAGTATTAAAATTTTTACATCATTTTTTACACAGTGCATTATTAAAAATGTGTTCTCTGGTCACTGTTAACAATTCTGGGTATACTGAATTTTGGTATATAATTATACAAAAAAAATTTTTACCACTGTGGCTGCATCAGCTTTATAACATGGGTAAGCTTCCACCCATGCTGAGAACATGCAGTTTTGCTGTTGGCATGTTTACTTACATTATTCTCTAGACATATACCACAATTTCATACATACTGAAGTATCGAAGAGGAGACATGAGGGGCATACCAACTTCGGGTAATTTGATTAAATAAAGCTGTCTTACCTGTATGGACTGGTAAATGATATGCCCTTACCAGGTAAGGTAGCAAAGAGGCAGGTGCCACCAGTCGGCTGTCCGGATGTCGCCAAATACCGTCAGAGGAGTTTCTACATTCATCCTTGAGCCACCTCAAAACTTTTCCCTGTGATGCTTCAGCTGGAAAGGCTGACAACTTTGCAAAATCAAACACATCATTATTGTTGTAGTTTGTTATCGTTAACATATACAGATTTTTGCAACAATCTACCACTGCTTGTTTAGCAGCTTGGTCTGCTAAATTGTTGTCCTTTGTTATAACATCCTTGGCCTTTTGATGGGCACAGCATTTGATTACAGACAGCCTCTTAGGTAGCAAAAGTGCATTTAACAACAATTTTATGTACCCTGAATTTTTAATTTGATTTTCTGAAGAGGTCAAAAACCCTGTCTCTTTCCAAAGTTGCCCAAAATTATGTACCACCCCAAAAGCATAAAGGCTGTCTGTAAAAATATTGGCCACCTTGTTTTTGGCTAACTCACAGGCTTTTTGCAAAGCCACTAGCTCAGCTATTTGAGCAGAGTGAACACCCTCTAATCTTTGTTGCAACAATATTGCTTCTTTGGGGTCTATATTTCATTGTCGAACTCACAGGAGTCCAAACGATGTAATATCGAACCATGAAGTTTGAAACCCAATAAGTACGAAAACACAGAGCTGTTCCATTACAAAAAAAAACACACATTAAACTGAAACTAATGTGGGGGGCTGTTCCCCCCACATACCCTCTACATAAATATACCAACTCCAAGATCACGCCACAGTGAAGGAAATAGCAAAGCCCTGAAAATGGCCCACTGATTTTTTTCCCTGGGGAAAAACTCAGTGTGCCGTTGCTTAGCTATTTTTGTAGTTCGAACATTTGGGTTCGATATTACAACATTCAGACTCCTGTGAGTTCGATGTTGTAATATAGACCTGTTTCTTTGGTGCAGACAGCTATTCCTGAGAGTAACTTCCCTGTTTGATCTCTTCCACAGGAGCCGTCCATGAACAAATTTAAGTCAGCATTGGGTATAGAGTGTCCTTAAGTCCTCCCTAGGAGAAAGCAAATAGTTAGTTACAAACACACAATCATGCTCTTTACCATAGGCAACAGAGATGCAGGATTTAGAACAGGGCAGCAATCAGAGAAATAGATGAATCAGAAAGAAGTGTAAGTTCATATCTAGTTAGACATGTAGTCGAGAGTGGCTGAGTTTTTATTTTAAGTGAAAGAGATGATAGAGAATGAGGAACAGCTACTCTGAGATCATGCCCAAGCACCAAAGATTGTGCCAGATTGACTAGAATGACAGCAGCGGTAACTGCCCTTAAACAGGGTGGAAAACCTTTTGCAACAAAATCAAGTACTGTGCTGTAGTAAACCAATGGACGATTGCTGTCCCCATGTTTTTGTACAAGTACTCCCTGAGCGAATCCATTTCTTTCATGAAAAAAATAAAATAAAAGGTTTATTACAATTTGGTAACCCTAAAGCTGGGGCAGTAGCTAAAGCTTGCTTTAAATTCTGAAATGAATTTTTTATTTTATTTTTTTATTTTACATTTGTTGACCGGGATAGTCCAACTGGATGCATGTCCATTTTCAGCGGAGGCCGGGGAGAAAAGCTCAAAGGGTAAGCAGATACAGTATTACATAATACCAGCATTATATATTACAAACAGACTATTTACAGTGATTACATAAGTAAGCAAGTTAAACAAGTTCCACAGGTTACAGTTAATCCCGAGCGTAAGTCAGGATTAAATTAAATTACACAGTAAGATGGTTAACAGATTTTTACACATTCTAGAGAGAGTTAGCCAGGCTTGATACATTGACATAGCCAGTTAAGTGCCAAATGTTGTTTGAGTCTAGTTTTAAATTGACCTAAGGTAGAAAGTAAGGTAATATCAGTTGGAAGAGAGTTCGTTCCAGGGTCTACTTACAGAGTTTGCAAAGAGAGAGTCACCGGCTGTGTTATTAATTTTGCTAGTCTGAATTAGTAGTTTGTTAGAGGATTGAAGCAGTCTAGGATTGAATTTTCCTCTTTACTATTCCAATGGAGAGGCTCTGGTGTATTTTGCTTTAAAATATTTGTCAAAGGTTTGGCAATTTCTGCGTAGTTAGGGATCCACTGTCTGCAGTATCCTGTCATACTTAGGAAAGACCTAAGCTGTCTCTGAGTAGTCAGACATGGGGCCTTAGATATTGCATCAATATGAGATGGTAACACTTGCCTGCTACCCTGAGATATTAAATGACCAAGATAATGTACCTGAGATGACCACAATTGTAGTTTTTCTTTAGACACTTTGTGTCCCTTCTCTGCAAGTATAGTCAGAAGATGCAAGGCTGACATTGCTGAAAGAAATTTGATGCTATCAGTAAATCATCTACGTATTGTACTAACACAAACCCACCTGGAAATATCACATTTTCTAAATCTGTTTTTAGAATTTGAGAAAATAATGAAGGAGATTTACTATATCCATGTGGCAACCTTGTCCGGGTATATTGCTGTTTCTGATAAGTAAAAGCAAATAAAAACTGACTGTCAGGATGAATTGGTATAGAAAAGAATGCTGAACATAAATCTATTACAGAAAAGTAACTAGTTGTAGGTGGTATGCAACTCAGTATTGTTGCTGGATTTGGAACAACAGGAAAAGTAGGCAGTACTGCATTACTTACAGCCCTTAACTCGTGTACAAATCTATAAGTATCCTTCCCTGGCTTTTTCACTGGAAATATAGAAGTATTACAAGGGCTTTAGCTGGTATTATTATTTCTTGCTGTATCAGAGACTGAATTACAGGTTTCATTCCCTGCTCTGCTTCCAGCTTTAGTGGATATTGTGGAACTCTAGGGAGAGGTTTTTGATGGATTTTATTTTATTTTTACTGGTTCTGCTGATTTCTGTATACGTACTTTATTTACATACTTAGCCCACAAGTTGGCAGGTATCTGCTGTAGTAACTCTCCATCTGCTTGTATGCTTTCAGCAGGCTGTTCCTCAGCTTCTGCTAAAACTGCCAATACTTTCCCCTTTGATTCTGTTGGAACATTTAGATACACCCCTTCTGGGGTATATTAAATAAAACAGCCCAACTTATATAACAAATCTCTTTCTAGTAGGTTTACTGGTGCAGTAGTACTCAAAAGAAAAGAATGCTTTTCTTCAATCAGACCCAAAGAAATGGGGATGGGTTCTGAAGCAGGATACGTAACTGTAGTATTTGTTACTCTGATTGCCTTTACTTTATGCTCTGATACTGGTATTTGACTATCTGAAGTAATTTTTAACACTGACCTAGTGTCTTTGAATTTATTTTCATCTTAACGTAGGGTCCGTTTTGATCTATTGGCAGTAGAGACTTTTGTATTATTTCCTTGACCTACCCGTGGTAGTGATGCTGCTGTAGCATTGTCGCCTCACAGCAAGACGTTGTCACATTCGATTCTCAGCTAGAGCGTCTTCTGTGTGGAGGCATGCATGTATGGGCGTACCTTCATTGAAGGCTGTGCGTCAGGGCTGGTAACTCGGCACGTAAAAATCTACTACCAAACATTAGTGGACCGGAGTTCCGCTGTGGCGACCCCTAGCCGAAAGACACAACAACAACATTATTTCCTTGACCTAGTCAGAATGGAGCTTCAACTCTTTCCAATATGAGGAAGTGGTGGAGGAAAAACTGCATTATTATAATTTGGTTGCCATTCAGTCCAAGTATCTTGGGCTCTTTGCATTTGCCTGTGTGGGCATTCTGCTCTCCAATGTCCTGCTTCTCCATAATTGAAGCAAGATGTGTTACATGAAGTCAGAGGGACCCTGTCAGCTAGTTGTTGCCAACCAGCTGCACCTTGTTCCCCTTGACCAGCACTTTTGCTAAATCCTCTAGCAATTTCTCTACCCCTTCCCCTGCTTTTGCCTCAACCCCTTGGGTTTTCCAGCTGCCTGATTTGTAAAGTTAACAGCTTATCCTCAGCATCCTTCCTTCGTTTTTCCTGATACTCTGTACAGGGATTTGCAACACTTAATAATGACTCTAAGTCCTTTCCTTGCTAGTCTATGAGCACTTGCTTTATTTGATTTTGTACAGGGGCTTGCAGACCCTGCACAAAGGGTGCTGCAATAGCTGGCTTAGCTTGCTCTTCTGGGTCTGGTATTTTTGAATATCTAGCAAATACTGTTTTAAGGTGACTCAAATAGTCTTCAGGGGCTTCCCCTTTATTTTGTTTACATGCCTGTATTTTAGACCAGTCAGTCCTAACTTAACACACATCTGTAATCTTGTTTAACAATGCTGTTCATTTATCTGTTAATGCATTCCCTGTGAGAGTGAAATCTGTCATCTCAGCCTTTTCCAGTAACTGCTTTTTTATTTTATCTGAAGTAACTACCCTCAGCAGTTGATTTAAATCTGTCAAAGTAGGATTGCAACATTTTATTATAGTTTTTAATTCTTCTTTGAAGTTTAATAGATCTTTTCTAACTTTTGGAAAATTTTTAGACATAGTATGCAAATCAGCAGGGGTCCAAGGACAATGAACAAGTTTCCTATTGTTAGCCCCCCAAATTTCCCTGAGAGGTGCCAATAGATTCCCTCCAGAAGTTGTAATCTCTTGTTGCACCCTGGCATGTAAGCGTGCATGGTGAGATACAGGAGTGTCAAATACTAATGTCCCTGTTGGGGAAGTAGAAGCTATCTGAGAAGGATAGGAAGAACCCCCCTCCACTGCAGGTGCCTGTTCAGAAGATGAACAGACACCTTCAGTAGAGGGGTGCAGTGCAGAAGAACCCCCCCTCCACTGCAGATACCTGTTCAGGTGCCTGTTCAGAAGATGAAGATTGAACAGGGGAACCAGTATGAGATGTACCAGTATCATGAGAACTGGGTGTCCAATGGTCAGTAAACCGAAAGGTAGGGGTCTGAGAAACAACAGTGCATTGTACAGGAGGTACCCATACTGGTACATATGGGGTTGGGGGTGCAGCAGTTACTTGAGGATTATCATCCTCTTCAGAAGTTTTTACTTTTTGGCCATCCTCAGTTGGTTCCAAACCTGCTAAGACAGGATAAAGGGATCCCTTTTTACTGGTCTGTACTACCTTTTTAACCTCTTTTACTTGCTGCAACAATTTCTTATTAACATCCTGCAACCCTTTTAATGCTGACTCCTTTTCCCTTTTAAGTACTTTGCTGCACCAAGAATAAAATGCTGTCATTTGTTCACCACTTACTTTGCTTTTCTTTTCTTCCAAAATACCTTTCATTGTCAGCAATTTAGTCTTATCATAAGTTCCATTTAATGGAAATACCCCACCAGCGCAATTCTTAGTAAGCTGAAACCAGTCATGCAAATATTTACAACTTTCCTTCCCATAGTTAAAATACATAAAATATGCAGGTGTTCCCTTTTCAGGGATTTGATCTTGCTTGCTTATCTTTGCTCCCATTCTTATCTTATAAATAAGTAATAATAAAAATGTTAGGCTTACCTTACAACTCCTGGATTCTGGCAGTTCTGAAGACAGAAAATAACTGTAGTAATCCACACATCATACAGGGAGGGAAGGACAGGAAGTCTGTCGGTGTGCAGCAACAGAGGAGAGGTTTTGTTCAGCCTTTTCCCACAACACCCCCTTGCTTTTGTCCCAGCACGAGCTCAAAAGTTACAGCTCCAGTATTGCAGTCAGGATAACAGGCCGGATAGGTACTGTGTCCAGAACTGACCACTCTTTCGGACCCTCTATGGGTACTTTCACACAATCACACTAAGTCCCAGCATGCTTTGGGCTCATGAATTTATTTTAACAACGCATACCTCTGCTTCCTATTATGCGGTAGACTCATGAATTTGTTTTAACAGTATTTAGTCTACGTCCCAATCATGCTATGGGCTCATGAATTTGTTTTAACAGTATATAGTCTACGTCCCAATCATATGATGGGCTCATTAACTTGTTTAACTTGTTTTAACAGTTTACAGTCTACATCCCAATCATGCGGTGGGCTCATGAACTTGTTTAACTTGTTTTAACAGTTTACAGTCTACATCCCAATCATGCGGTGGGCTCATGAACCTGTTTTAACAGTTTACAGTCTACGTCCCAATCATGTGGTGGGCTCATGAACTTGTTTTAACTTTATCTTTAACTTTTAACTTTTTCTTTTCTTTCTCTCATAGTCATGCATTGACAGAATAAAACATCTCTCATACTTCTTACCTTTCAATCCTGAGGGTACTGCCCTCAACACAAGGTGCCTCCTTGTGTTAATTTGTCCTTTACTGTATGTGCACATACATTTGCTATACTCATTTGCTGTGGGGGTCCTCCCACTATTACTTGTATAACTTACAAACAACTCAGTCAAACAAAAACACAGTCATGCACTTATACTACAAACACAGTCATGCACTTGTACAAACACAGTCATGCACTTACATTTTGCTAAAATTGTCTAAAAAAAAAAGAAAGAAAAAAACACAAACCAACCCTTTCCCCTCACAAAACAATTTCCCTGCCATGGCTAGTATGTTTGCACACCCTGAACAGCTGCACATCTGAGTCTCTGACTATTCCATACAAAGCAGTGTGGAATTCATAGAAAATCTGTGATGGGCCTTATTCCAGAACTGCCCTGCAGCAATACCAAAGTTCAGATCCAGAGAACGGCACCATATTGTTATAGTCACAAATAAATAACATTACAAATTTAGCTTATATGCCTTTAGTAAGGAACAACACTTCAGGATGTGCAAACAGAAATTTTATTCTTACAGTGCTGGGAGACCATCTTCATAGCTGATGTTAAACCAGTCCCTCTGAAGAGAGACAACCTACATGTTTTATACATTTTTCTTATCAAATCTGGTCATGCACTTTTATTACATTACAATGACTCAAGCTAATAGAAAACTTTGTAAATGTCCTCATCCCTTGTGATTTCTGCCTCAGACTTCATGTGAACACCTTTCTATACATAATCCACCTGCTTCCAAGCGGTCTTGTTTCTGACCTTGGATGTTTCAAATCTTCCCTAGGAATAACGCACTCCTGGGCTGGAGGAGTCAGGCTAACAAATTCATTTTTGTAGTAACTAACATGCCTTGACTTCATGCAACATGTACCTTTTGCTTATTGCATTTTAAAAGAATGCAGTTAGGACACAGCAATACTCTAGCTTATGACTATTTTTCCCAACCCTGCATACAAATTATACTTGCTTTTTAACAATCTTTTATAGCATCATTAATGAAACTGAAATGAATACACATTTTAATAAGCTGGTCTTGTCCCATAACACTAGTTTCATATGCAAAGCCTTGGAAAGAATTATCCTGGAAATGATCAGTAATGACATAGGAAACCTTCAGACATGGATCCAACCCAGTTTGGTTTTGTCAAGGGCAGGTCATGCCTACTCAACCTAGTGGGCTTCTTTGAGAAGGTCACCAAATCAATAGATGAGAGAAAAATAGTTCACACTGCCTACCTTGACCTGGTCAAGACATTTGACACAATACCACACTCAGCCATTGTTGACCAACTGAAGAAGTTAGGTATAAACCCTTATGTCACCCAGTGGATAGCCAGCTGGATCACAGACAGGAACCAAGAAGTTAGAACTGGGGACTCCACCTCTACAAAGAGGCCAGTCACAAGTGTAGCCCTTCAGGGATCGGTCCTGGAACTGCTCTTTTTTTTGGCATCTACTTCTCTGAAGTAAAGGCCAATGTCAAGGTCCTCTGGGTGACCAGCTTTGCAGATGATTGCAAATTAAGAGCAGTCATAGACTCCCCCACTGACACTAATGTTCTCCAGGAAGAGCTGACACAAACAAATAACTTGCACCAGGACCATGGACTAAAATTAAATGCCAATTAATGCTTACCAGTTTCTTTCAGGAAGTCACCCACCTCTGGTAACTATCATATTGGCAACATACCCCTAAGACTCAACTCATTAGTCAGGGACTTGGGGACACATGTCCATAGGTTAGTTCTAGGATAACTGCCCATGTGGGCCATTTTAAGCCTAGCCAGTTACCCCATGTGAGAATCAAACCCTCCACCTTATGTCTGTAAGGTAGACATCTTAACCATTATGCCAACCTCCCACCAGGAAATTGTTCTATGCTGTGCAATTTATAAAGAAAGGTATGGCATCTATAGCCAAGGGATTCCTTGTTCCACTGTATTCAGTATTCATCAGATCTATCACTGAGCACAGCGCTTCCTTTGTTATCTACCTAACCAGGCACATCCAACAAGTGGAATGTCCACAGGGGTTCCTCACTAAATCAAAACAGGACATAAGTAACATGTCCTATGCAGACCGCCTCAGAGACCTATCCCTGTATTCTGTCTCCTATAGGCTGTTGAGGGGAGATGTATACCTAGTATACAAGGCATTGTCAGCCTCCTGCATATCCACAAAACAAACAGCACAAGAATTAGCCTTTCTAAAGCCTTAAACCATGCCTGTGATATAAACAGGACAGGCTGGAGACAGGTGTGTATTCCAGAGACTGCCTCTTCTCTGGAACAGGCATCCATGTAAAGCAGAGTTCCTCCCTAACCCAGTTAAAGTGTAACTTGGACAACTGGATGTGGAACAGGAAATTCATCCCTGATTTGGCACCTATGTATTTAATGGACACAAACAGCCTGTTAATGTTTCATCTCACATGCCCCTGCTTACACTTATCAAAGGTACCAGAACTTGTCTGAGATTTGGGATGCATGGCTATGCTTAAAAAGGCCCTAGTGGTCATTAGCATAGTATAAACCTAAAAATCAGTTACTCGAAAGACATTTCCTAGAAGCAGCCATGACCAAAATATGTCAGATATGAGGGAAATTCTAGCCTTTAGCAAATATTTCTGATGGAAAAGAACATAAAATATGAAATGGGAGGTATTCCATAAAGGCATACTTATTTATCCAGCCTCAGTGAAATGCTAGATGACTGTTAATCACTCAAAGCCCACAGGAAAGAGTGCAAATAAATTGCAAGAAGGGTCTGAAGTTAGGCAGCCTAACCACTGATTTTATACTGCACTTCTCAAACTATACAATGACTAGGTCATGTGTGAAGTGTCCTAAAGCTTTGGAAGCTGGCTTGCTGGGTGGTCTGATGCTTGGCAAGACATGCCATAAAGTTTAGGTTACTGCAATAGTGGTCTAATAATGAACATCTCAACCTTTGTGAAAAAATTCTTCCTTGCGTTTCTTCTTGGCCACCTCCATATATGGCAACCCTTATTATTCTACAGCTGTACGTCTGGAAGGTGCTGCCATTTTGAACTATGTTTCTCTGGGGTACTTAAATATTTCCTTCATGCCCTTATTGCCGTCTTTAGGTGAAGATATACATCTTAAATTATTTTAGTCTTTCCATTCTTTATATGTCTTTGGCTACTAACTATGTGCTACAGTGGCTATCCATCTGTGGACAGACACCACTTTATCTAGCTCCAAATGAATACAGTAATAACTGCCCGCTTGCAAGAATAACACCTTCTTGTTTTCCTTTGATACAGTTATTTTTGCTTTCTCACATTTCTTTTCTAGTTTTAGGCCAGATAATTCAGAATCCAAATATAAATAACATCACTGAGGATCCGATCAATGGTTAAAAAATAATAATTTTTATTAAAATAATAAATAAAATGATTGAGCACTTTTGTCTCAACAGTGAGACTTCATTAGAATAACATGAGCAGGTAAGCCAACACTTTTTATACTGTTGAAAAGGCAGTGCTTTGATGCAAACAGGTACACAGGATACTTGATGATTTAATGAACTTTTCTTAAAGGCACAGGTCTCCATAACACATGAAACATCATTTAATGTGCAAATCTATTGGTAAATAAAACACAATGGTAAAAACAAAGTAATATGTTTACAATCTGTCAGCCCTAATATTAAGTACTGGTGCAATTTCATATAGGAAGTTTATCATTAATAATAACATTTTCCATTCCCAGATGTGATTCCCATCTCAAAGCCCTTGTCCCAAGGTAGTACTAATCCTGGAGTGCATCCAATATCCAAGAGCTGCACCACATGTATGAAAACTGGTGTTTCTTATGAAAGAGAAGGAGGAAGTAAGGGTCCTTGCATATGACAGAAGGAAGGAATTACATGACTTGCTCAGAGTCACACAGTAGGAACATGGAGGCTGTGGGAGTCATATCTAGGACTGCTGTAGGGTCTGGGTCTAACAGCACATAGTCTTAAACCTTTGCAACAAACTACCAGACAGAAAAAAGAAAGAAATATAATCACCTGTGATGTCGCTTCCAGTGAAAGATGAATTTCCTTTGCAGTGATTTCATTCAGACAGTGTGCCTTTACACTCATTAGTAGATGTATATGCATCCATCACTATCAGCATATACTACCCTTTCAGAAGGGATGCTAACATAAGTTCATAGTTTCATACATAAGTACTAGGCTAGTTGCCCTTGCAGGCCATTATAAGCCTACCCTTTTTCCCTTTTTGTTATCAAATTAACCTGTCCCATTTGGTTAGAGATTAGCCTTACCCATTCCATGCTTAATAATTATATATTACCCCTAATGAGAATATCTAGGATTATACTATGGATAATTTGAGGGGACCCATGCAAGGGAAAAAACATTTAACAGCTTCCTCTTTCCATTAGTAGTACAGGAGATAGTGTTAGGGTAAATTTTCTGTTTCCCATCCATAGATCCAAGTTGCACTTCAGTATGGATAGTGATGAACTTTGTTTTATGTGGATAAGGAGTCTGTTCCAAAGCACCAGTTATGCCTGTCCCTCCTAACCATTCTGTCAATGTTGCAGAAGAGGTCTTAGATCCCTAGACTGAGTATTTCTGATGCCATTTGACTTGCCTTGTATACCAGATACAGGTCACCTCTTGGCAGTCTATAGGATACCGAGTATAGTAACAGGGGCTTTGAGTCAATCCATGTAGGGCATTTTGTTTAGGCTTTCTATCCTTTTAGTAAGGTATCTCTGTGGGTGTTTTAGTTGTTGCATGTGTATGGACAGATACATGCCAAAGGGGGCACATTTTATTCAATGATTAGCTTAATGATGGTTGAGTAAAGGGGATAATAACATGTATAGCTCTAGACATACTAGGGCCAATAGCCTAGTACCTACCTATGAACCTATGAACAATCCCTTTGTTTATAAGCTGTACAACATAGAAGTGCTTTATTATAACAATGGTCACATGTTGGTCAAAAGTTAAGGTCACTGTCCACATAAGTTCCCAAATCTTGGACAACTGGGTCATCTCTAAGGGGCGTATTGTCAATGTGGTTATTCCCTGGAGTAGATGACTACCCAAAGAATATGATAATATATTCATTTAGTTTCAGTCCATGATTTTGTCACCAGTTATTTATTTGGGGCAAACCTTCCTGCAGGATGACTAAGTCATTTGGGGACTCACTGACTGCTCCAAGCTTGCAGTCATATTTAAACTTAATCAGCCAGAGCCCTTTGGTATTGCCTTTTACTTCAGAAAAGTAGATGCCAAACAGGAGAGGTCCCAGCACAGAACCCAGGTGACTCTACTGGTTAACAGGCTTGGTCTCATTTCAAAACATTGTATCATGCAACTAAATAAAAAAAATGATCCGAAACATGGCCAGGGTAAAAACGTTCTATTTCAGTTAGTGCTTTCACAAGTATACGACTTGCTTCTTCAGAATGAGCTACTAAAATATAAGACACTCTATATAAAACATTTCAAACTTTCAAAAACCAATAGAATGTGAAATAAAATGTTTTTGACCTGGCCATGCTTTAGATTATTTTCTTTTTCATTTAGTTTCATGATACATTGTAGCTGGTGTGGTTCTTTGTTGGATTCATTTCAGAACATGTTATCAGCAAGGGAATAGGTACTTTGCTCAACGTCTGTTTAAGTGAATGCATTTTATGTAAACAAGGATTGTTGAGCTTTTGTTTTGTCACCATTAGCTTAATTAATGATTTTGGATATGTTTCAATGGGATTTACATTTTATTTTTTCTGGATTAGCGTATTTTACTGTAGTTAGTTAATTAGTTTGTTTCCTTGAAAATGTGAAGCTTTTTGTGTTCTTCCTTAGATTTTTTTGTTTTACTATTAGCTTCTATTTTTAGCAGTGAAATGTTGAAATGCAATGTGGGAGCATGTTGTTTTATTTTCTGGAAGATTGCCCTTTCCCCATAGTTATACAGTCATGGAGTTTGCTTATCTACATAAAGGGGTGCAGAGATAAAACCCTTCACGTTGTGGTGTAATGGCTTTTCTCCCTTGCAGAAACACAAAAACATTTGTTTTGATTATGCATTCTACGTTTATGGTTCTTTATGTTTTTGTGTTGATTATTGTGGCCTCGTGTTAAGTAGTTTCTGTTAATTAATATGAATCTATCGGCAATATGTATTAAATCCAGTATATCATTTACAGTTCCTTACACTTTTACTAACATATCTTTTCTCATTGATTGTACTTTTTAGTCTTTATATAATTTTGGTACTGCTAGTATAACTCATGTAATACACTGATCCTATATAAATATTCTCTTATAAGTGTAATGCACTGACCTTATATGAATACCTTGTTATACTTTCTTGTTCACTGCAAGCATCTATATTGACTCTTGTTCTTTATTCTGTGGCTTGGCTTGAGAAATTTTTTGTCTGCATTTATGCAAATGCAGTAGTTTTATGTATCTTAAGATGTTTGTAAAGAACTGACCTTGAATTTGCATGATCCTGATAGGTATTATATTTTTTTCCATGTCTTTGGCTTGGTTTGTACATCAGCTGGGTATAACAACCCTGTGTTTCTTATGCTTAGTCAAACACTCTGCTTGTGCTGTGCTGATGAGGTCATAACAAGGCCGAAATATGCATATCCACAGCTAACGAGGTTTGGCTTTATTCGCCTGAAATTGTCCACTAAAATGATGAAACAATTCATGGGCATTCAGAATTGTCAATTAGCTGAAACACCTGATGTTCATAAAGATCATTTGCATATATCCCATGTGCCTGTGATACAAGAGGTTTGGGAGGTCACTCAGTGGAAGCTCTAACTTTGCTGGAGTTTTCATTTTGTTTTTACCGATTGGTTTTTCAGTGACCTTCTCATTCATTGCTTTAGTTTGTTGTTTGAGATATTTTTGCAGTGACCCTAATGATAATGGACATCAGCTGGGTATAACAACCCTGTGTTTCTTATGCTTAGTCAAACACTCTGCTTGTGCTGTGCTGATGAGGTCTTAACAAGGTCAAAATATGCATATCCACAGCTAGTGGGGTTTGTCTTTATTGGCCTGAAATTGTCCATTAAAATTATGAAACAAGTCATGGGCATTCAGACTTGCCAATTAGCCAAAACACCTGATGTTCATAAGAATCATTTGCATATATCCCATGTGCCTCTGATACAAGAGGATTGGGAGGTCACTCAGTGGAAGTTCTAGCTTTGCTGGAGTTTTCAAACTTGTAAAAGTAGAAAAATATATATTTTCATCATATTTTGATAGTGCGTCGTCAATGCATCAGAGTTTCATGCTTGAACTGAAAATATTGATAATCCTATCATCTTCAAAATAATTACAGACCATTCGTTACTACCATACTAACTTGCCAGAAGTGATTTGACTTTAAGTAAATCCGTCTAGCTTTCCTTTTTATCATGTTTGCTTAACATTGATTGTCCATTTGTAGAATTCTTTTTGTAGTACAACACTATCCCTTCTTTTTAATACTTTTACCTGACCTCCTATACAGTGTATTTTCTTCCTTTTTCTCATATTTTTTTCTAGGACCTAAAGCCTTTTGTAGCTTCCTGTAACACTATATTTTCACATAGTGTTTACTATTTACATCCTTACATTTTACAAACCACCTTACTATTTACTCTTAATATATTGTTTCCCACCTTGCATATGCCACTACTACTTCATACATCTTCTGCGTTTTCCAATTTAACTTTCTCAAGCTCCTAATCCTCACTTCTTGTTTCTGTATGATATATGTTAATATTCATCTCCTCATTTCAATTCCTGTTTTAACATAAGTAAAAAAAAAAAGTTCTTCCATGCAGGAAATGACAATTAACTATCATTTGTGCCATGTACTAAAGCCATACCCCAGAATTCAGTAAAGTTCCATGCAGGAATAGCTTATTCCTGCATGGAAACGACTGTTTAAGAGCAGCACGGCAGCATGCCATGCATAGTAATGAAGGCATGCTGCCTCTTCTCCCAAATGGACATGGAGCGTGGAGGAGTGCAGGGGGTGTGTCTGAGAACAGAGCTCTCACAATACACATGCCCCTGCACTCAAGAATTTCTGTTTGGCAATTTCAATGAACGAGAACGCTCATAGGGGGTTGCATACCTCCCAACTGTACAGATCTTCGCAGAATGTCCAGATTTTTTGCTCATGCATTTGGCCTGTACCCAATTTTTCCTGGCAAAATCACTGGGGGATGATCTCAGGATTGAAGAAGCTAAATAATGGCATATATTTGAGTTTCAGACACCAAATCATTCAGAAAAGTGAAATTAAAACAAATCCTGTTACTCTAGCAACTTACTTAAGTTTATAAGAGCAATATTTAAAATATGTCCCTAGTTGTACCTCATTTTGTCAAGCTTTGTCCAGATATTTTGCATAAAGAGGATGAGAGGTATGAGGGGTTGCTAGGATGTCTGCCAAATATACAGATGCATGCAGAAATCCACAGCAATAAGTGGAATCTGTCCCTTCCTAGAGAAAATAACGCTAGAAAATTTTTTTTATCAAACAGATTGAATTTAACCATAGGTGTGCGGGTTTGCCCATTGCTTAGCTACGCATACTGTTGGTGAATAGCACAAGAAGATAAATAGCAAGACACATTCAGTGGAAGCAGTACTGCAATAGTGTAGTGGTCAGAGCATTCGCTTTGGGAGCAGTCATTCCTGGTTCGATCCTCACTGTAGTAAATTCCATTTCCATGTGAAAGCAATTTATGAACATTTTTTGCTGTATAACCTACTAAATAACATATATTTGTGAACTGGAGTACTGCATTAAGTGCAGATGTGAGGTGTCATTGAAATAATGTGGCAAAATCCACAGATAAACACAAGTGCCTCATACATATACGTACACAAGAATCAGGGATACTAAACAAAGTTATAATGTGTAATGAATGATAAATCCATGTCATACAGCAAACAGTGTAAAATATGTATAGAGTGTCCAAATCTACCACTTTCCCAAGACCCATGTTTCATTTCTTTCTAAATTAGTGCGGGGGTAAGCGGGAGTAAGCACTTTTAAGCAGTAGTAAGTGGGTTTAATACTGTTTGCACAGGGGATAAGCAATGCACACACAGTTAAGCAATTTTGAAGCAAGCTCTCTGTAAGCATATTTAACCAGAAGTTAGCATTGCTTACCATTGCGCAAACCTGCTTTACAACTGCTTAAAAGTGCCTTAATCACTCTGTATCCAAAGTCCCTGTTCTGCCCAGCAACAAAATAAACAGTCCTTGCAGGTCTTAAACCCAAGACCCTGTACACTATAGTCACAGCAGTTAACCAGTAAGCCATCACAGCTGTAGATAAAACTGAGGTATACCCAAACAGATCTTCACTATAGAAAAATGACAATTTACATATGAAAGGAATCTATAAGTAGTTTTATGTTGTATAACCTACTACATAATATATATATATATATATATATATATATATATATATATATAAACTGGAGTACTGCATTAAGTCCAGATGTGAGGTGTCATTCTAATAAAGTGGTGAAATCCCCCAATAAACACAAGTACGCCATACAGTGTATGTACACATGAATCACATAACATGTACTGAATGATAAATCAATGCCAAACAGCAAATAGTGTGCAAATTTAAAAATAAGCAATGCTAAACATTGCACACCTCTGCTTACTAGGTGTAAGCAATGCGTAGCCCAGCTAAATCAATTTGCCCATTGGTATACCACTTTAAGCAATGCCAACTTTAGGTAAGCAGGTTTGCCCATAGCTTAGCATTTTCAAAACCATCCAATCACGACAAAGTGCAGGAAATCATCCCTATTTAAATCTCACAGGCGGGAATACATCTTATAACTGGTTGCAGCTTCCTCATGTAGGCACTATGGCTGGTGTCAGAGAAGGATCAAGCTTCTGAGTGCAGGGCTGGGGCATCCAGGAGTCCAAGGTCATGGCAGGACTCCTGGTAAAAGACCATGAAGAGAGACTGCTGCAGGGCCAGTACCAGGGTTCCCAATATAAAGCAGAAGCCTGGGGCCATCTCGTCCATGACCTCACCAGTGCCACTGGCATCCCTCGAACTGGTAAGTAGGTCAGGCATCACTATGCCAACCTGAAACAGAGGAAGAGGGAGCTCTTGGATCAGTGGATTCAAGAAGCTAGGCAGGGTGACGTCCCAGCAGTGTGTAAGTACTCATTCTACTACCTGTTTAATAATTGCCAGCTCATGTATATTATGGATAGGTATGGCTAAATATTTCTCTTATGTCTTTGACAGTGTCAGCGGAGTGGGCTGTGAATCAGGAAGCCCATGCCTGCAGGCTGCAAACGCTGCATCACCAGGCAGGTTAGTAATAATCTTGCATGCACTGCCATAAGAAATAAATATAAAAGTAGTAGAAAGTTAATTGCCAGTATAAAACCTGCATTGTGTATGGGATGTACTGAATAAACCAGACAATATGGCAGGAAGAGTCTCATATAGGTTGTATGTAAATAAAAGGGTAACAGCCTGGCAATAAAGGTCTAACTCCTGGACTGCTTGTGTTTACTCAGGTATCATATGGTAATGTAGTGTTGCATTCTCTTAATAGTACTGTTGTATTAAGCACTGTTACCCACACTGTGCTACATAAATAAAATGTGTAGGAATGTCTGTATAGGACTGTTGTAATGACAAAGTCATAGTGCACAACTGAGAGAGACTTAGACAGAAAACAGTGAAAACATACACAACATAATCCAAATAACACACTCAACTAAGAAGTAAACTGTTGTATTTTTAGCACACACAGCCATGGTTCGAATCCTGGGAGTGGTAGTAAGCTGTATGCAGAATCATACTCCTCAACTGTACAGATTTTGTCAGAAAGTTCAGATAATTGGCTTACATTTCCTGCTTGTCACCCTGTCCCCCTGGCAAATCAGTGGGATGATCCCAGACATTTAGGCAGCAAATAATGACATACAACTGATTGTCAGACATCATAACCGTCAGAAATATATCTATAAGAACAGACCTGTCACTCTAGCAACTCACTAAAATGTTATGAGTAATATGCAAAGTATGTCCCATCTCTACCCACATGTTGTGAAGCAATGACCAGAGTGTGTGGAGTAACAGAGTGAGACGTATGTGCATAATAACAACGTGAAATCTGGTAATATGTGTGGCAACATTCAGGTAGTGTTAAACATTCCCTCCACCTCCACAGGTCTGTCAGATAAGAAAACTGTGCCTGGAAATAAAAGATTGAAATCCTGGACTGGTACTGTTTAGTCTGGTATTGTATGGCAATATCTAAATAGCACACTCAACTGTGATGTACACTGTTTTATTTTTAGCAGGCACAGCCATGGTTCGAATCCTGGAAGTGGTAGTAAGCTGTATGAAGAATCATACCCCTCAACTGTATAGATTTGTTCAGAATGTCCAGATATTTGGCCCATATCCACTGCCTGTTACCCTGTCACCCTGGCAAATCAATGTGATGATCTCTGACATTTAGGCAGCATTTAATGACATATAACTGACTGTCAGACCTGTAAATATTCAGAAAATGTATATGAAAACAAACCTGTCATTGTAGCAACTCACCAAAGGTTTATGAGGGCAATTGTCAAAAAATGTCCCAGTTTCACCTGCATGTTGTCAAGATTTGCCCAGAGTGTGTGCAATAAGAGATTGAGAGGTATGTGCATAACATCAACCTGGAATCTGGGAATATGTGTAGAAACAGTCAGGTAATGTTAACAAACAATACGTCCACAGGTATACCAGGTCAGTGGTGTATACTGCAGGTAAAACACAGTTCACGTATATACTTGCCTACAAACATACCACTATCCAAACTAAGGCCATAGGGTAGTGTAATAATACCTGTAAGGTACAGAATATAGCACTGACTAAGAAGGTATTGAGAACTACAGAGATATACAAGTTAATTGACATCTTTCTCCCCCTCCCCCCACCATATCTGCAACAATAATCTAAATACACAACTCAATGGGTATGTGTACAATTAAATCTACTGTTGGGACATATGTCCTATTGTTTGATAAAGATTGAAATTTGTTTTTATGCATGTGCCATGTTGAAATACTCCCACATTGGTGGCATGCTGCCATCAATGTACCTGCATGCTGTTGTAATGGCCACTGTGGTTCCATATATGCATGTGTTCTGTTTGCTATGTAACTGTTCCATATCTGGTGTTTTGGGTTAATGGGAATATCTATGCATGCTGTTATACCTAATCCTGGAATGTGTTCACTATTACTAATCCACATATGTTTTAAAATTGAAACACCATAACATGTTTGGGAAGGCTGGTCCCAGCTGACCCACCCCTCCCACCTCATCTGGCAGTGGCACCAGGCACCAGCACGTCTGGGGCCCACCCCGGGACTTCTTCATCCATTGGTCCTGCACCACCTTCAGGTGGAACTGCCTCAGGGGATGTGGCTCGCCCCTCCCGGGAGTGGATGAGGACAGGAAACTGTCTCCCATCATCAGGTCCAGGGTCTGGTGCATAGCGAGCTCCGCAGGGAGTTCAGAGATCAGCTATGCCAGCTTGAGGGCCCCATGGCGCATCTAGAGGGTCAGCCTGCCCCTCCTATCCAGCCCCCAGCACAGCCACCTTCGGGGCTGTGAAGGTGCAGTGGTGACTGCCCATAGGTGGGGACCTCAGACATACTGTTTCCATTTGGGGGCTCATGGGTTTCCGACTTCCAAACACCCCTCACTATAAAAGGTGTTTACCCCCCCACGTGTCATATACCATCCCTGTATGCTGTCTTGTCTGTCTTGTCTATCATCCTACCCAACCTATTTCCCCAAATATACCTAATATCCCTCCCCAACATCCCACTCTTACTTTAAAAAAAAAGGCAATCTGTTCCCCCCAAAAAAATCTTGCCCCATACATAGCTGTCCATTTCACACACATGTCCACTGGACACGTAATCTGGTCTAACTGGCTTCACAACATATTATTGTTGTCCTCATCCCCCTCTCAGGGGTTTGAGTGTCCAAATCTACCTCCAAATCAGTGTATATGCACAGCTGTTGCTGTAAAAGAAATGGGCAGCTATGGACCTACCCTATACCCGTCCTGCACATCCTTAGCTATTTTCCCTACTGTCTTTCCCTCTTTGTGCCCTTTTTTTACCATTGTCCTATCAATCTTTCTTCTTTTCTTTTAAAGAAATTAATGTGGGGGTAAGTGGGAGTAAGCACTTTTAAGCAGCAGTAAGTGGGTTTAATCCTGTTTGCGTGGGGGTAAGCAATGCCTACACAGGATAAGCACTTTAGAGGCTAACTGAGTGTAAAAATATTTAACCGGAAGTTAGCATTGCTTACCATCACACAAACCAGCACAAACTCACTTATAACTGTTTAAAAGTGCCTTAGTCACTCTGCATCCAACAGCCCTTCTTCTGCCCAGCAACAAAATAAACAGCCTTCACAAGTCTTGAACCCAGGACCCTGCACACCATAGCCAAAGTGATTTACCACTAAGCCATGTCAGATATACATAACTCTGATGTTTTCTCAAACTTATAATCCAGCACAGTCATTCAACAGTAGAGGAAATGTATTTATATATGTAGATGTATGTGTAGATATATGTGTATGTGTAGATATATATATATATATATATATATATATATATATATATATATATAAATATATGTATACATCCATAGATATATATGTGTACATATATATATATATATATATATATATATATATATGTGTGTGTGTGTGTGTGTGTGTACATATATATATATATATATATATATATATATATATATATATATATATATATATATATAGTGGTGGTGCTGCGGTCGCGTTGTCGCCTCACAGTTAGACGTTGCATGTTCGATTCTCAGTTAGAGTGTCTTCTGTGTGTTGACATGCGTGAATGGGTGTTCCTTCACTGAAGGTTGTGCGTTAGGCCCGGCAAGCCAGCACGTAAAACTCTACTGCCAATCATTAGCGGAACGGAGTTCCGCTGTGGCGACCCCTAACCTGGAAAAGCCGAAAGACAGTTTTTATATATATATAAATATATATATATATATATATATATATATATATATATATACATATATATTTCTATAGATATATAAGAGAACACAACAAATACATATATGACCAAAGGCACTGTTAACGGGGGTGAGGGGGCCCAATTTAAGTACCTCTTGTAATTACTGATATCATCCCCTCCTCCACAGCCAATCAGATCTGCCTTGCAACCCAATACCAACACTTGCAAGTCTCATACCCAGGACCCTACACAACATAGCCTCAAGAAATTAACAGTAATCCATCCCACCTGTATGGTGTCAGGATGGTATCAATAACATATCATGCAGAACAGTCTGTCTACCATAGGGTATGTACAATGTACAATGTGGAAGCAGTAAATATTCCAATGATACATATACACACACACATATATGCAGATACATATCTATATATATATATATATATATATATATATATATATATGTATATATATATATATATATATATGTATATATATATATATATATATATATATATATATATATATATATATATATATATATATATATATATATATATATATATATATATATATATATATAT
>NC_056742.1:344840105-344850105 GCF_019279795.1 Protopterus annectens | reverse complement strand
GGTCCTAACATGAGCAAAGAATGTATAATATGGAATCCTATGTTAGGACAGCAAATACGGGGAATACATACCTTTACAAACACTGGAAGCATATGTGTGCATACACTCCAAATAACATATTGTGGAAGCAGCTTTTGAGGTACTGACAGCCTGCATTCTTCATGAGTTTGGACCTTCCAGCAAGTACAGGTCCTCAATGTCACACCAAAAAATGGTCTGCTATCCAAGACGTTTGGCCATCAAATGTGCCCACTTACCTGCAACAGAGGCAGCCATGGCTTGCACACATCTTACAAGCCATGGAATGGATCCCATACCCAACAGGTAGCACCCAGGAGTCAGGCATGTAGCCTTACCTCACCATTGCATATACCATGGCAAACAGTGCAGACACTTATGTATGTGGCGAGGATGTATGGAACAGGATTAATGTAGAAAATATACAGATGGCCATCCAAGACAGATGATGGCACATGTTGCAAACTGGTCATGCAGGCTGCCTAGTAACATGCCACAACACTGAGGGAGTTGCAGGAATGTCTAGCAAGTACTGGCTGTGCAGCACCTGTGTCGGCAATTGCCTGGACTCTGCATAAGTGTGGCCCATGGATTAGGGTAATCAGAAGGGACAGTTGTACCACAGGAAACATCAGCCAGGCCTCTCTACAGGTAGCATACACATAACAGCAAAAGTCCCCAAAAGGCATGCATTGCAATGTGTACTGGTGTACCAAGACCACATTGGAAACCTACAGACAGTATCAATTAAGATACATGTGCTGCACAACCAACACTTCACCCCACCTCCGGCTCACCATCCCCATCTGTACCTTGTCGGTGCCAGTGTACACCTGTATGTTTGCCATTCATTACCAGGGACTAGGCTGGTACACATGGTGTTCAGAGTTTGGGACACTGCAAAATGACACAAGTGTAGGCCATAGTTGTCAAGCATCTGCAAAAAGGCTGAGGGTGGAGAGGGGGTGTCATCCTGAAACACAACAGTGCACTGAAGCAGAGATCCAAAGCTTGCTAAGAATGGCTGTATCTGCACACAGTCAAGGTCATGAATTGTGGCAGACATAACTCTGACTCCACAGCAATAGTGATGGCACTGTGTGACCACCAAGGGTTGTGCATATGAGTTGACCTTGCAATCATGCAGAGTTGGGGGACATTTGTAGGGCAGATTGACCAAATACTGGCAAATGCAGATGGTCCATACTAGTATACCCCTTCCAGGAATAGTGACTGCTGTAGTACACATAAGAGTAGGTGCAACAAACTGTCATGATAAGGGTGTGCACACATATGCACCCACAAACTGTATGCATCTCAATCAGCATCTGCACTACTAACACATTTGTTTGATACTGCATTTGACTGCACAGGTCATATATCACATATCATGTTTGTGTAATGTTAATATATGCAGTAATGTGGCCCCACAGCATATCAGGGAAAAGGGCGCCATATCATTAAGGGTGTGTACACTCCCCATAGCCATGGTAAGGTTTGAAGGTTGTGAGTGTAATTGTATTTTATTGGCCATACATGCACCATTGATGATGAGATCTGTAAATCAGACATTAGGCATTCACAATCTTCTCTCCGGTCCAGCTGGTGAATCTGGGAATCTTGAGGCAATGTTATAACTGTCTCATGTACACAGACAACCCTCTCCTCCTCCCACATAACACAAATACTTGCGAGAGATGCAGCTATTTAGCCAAACTGGAGGCTGAGCTCTCTCAACTCAGGACTGGCAAGACCAGACAGGAGGAGAAGGCAACTACACACACCACAAAACCAGCCTCACATAATGCTACCACTCCACTGAATCAAACACATAAACACACAAAGACATACTGGAGGCTCTGAGTAAAATTTACCTAAACAGCAGAGGCCTCCAAAGCAGACACCCAAACAACTGCTACCTCAAGACACCCCACAAGCAACACATAAACCACAAAAGCAGTGTGCAAAGCAGTCACAGCCCTTAAGGCCAAATACAACACCAAACATACTTGTCATAGGTGACTCCATAGTCAGACACACTGACGTCCCACTCACCAGGCTGAACAAGGAGAGGGTCACAGTAAGCTGCCTATCGGGCTAGAATCCGCCACATAACACAAGCACTCGGGTCACTCCACGGCAAGTACAAATATGACACAGTCATTGTCCATGCTGGTGTGAGCGACCTGAGACGCACTCCTGGACTACATGAAAAGAGACATAGAGGAGCTCTCTGATTATGTAGCCCAGGCAGGTATGACCTAACCCTGAGCAGTATCCTTCCTTCACCAAGAATGATGCCACAATATAGAGACAAGATGATCAGCTTTAACAATTGGCTTAATGTCTGGTGTCATTCAAAGGGATCCAGTGTCTGTCTGCCTGGGATGACATGCTTGACAAGCCACGCTGCTTCCAAGGACGGCTTGCACCTGTCACCCTGGGATTCGGATATTGGCTAAGGCTCTTGCCACCCCATAGTGCCTTTTTAGGCAAGGCTCAAATTCTAAACCTACCACCCTAGAAAACAAAATGGGAAGAAACTGAGGTAATGCTGCTCAATGCCAGAAGTCTAAATCTCAAAATGCACGCACTGAGGCCCTTCTCAGTATGGAGAACATCGATGTCTGTGCTGTAACTGAAACCTGGTTCAAGGCTCCTGAGAGCACCCGGCACTATTAGGTTTTACCTCATATCATGCGTTCGGCCCCAAAACCGGACCACACCACAAAAGGAGGGGTGTATCCATATTCATAAAGGATACCCACACCTCCAGGTTGGTGGCAACGCACGCTTGAAACCATCCAGGTGCAACTAACCATAGGCAAAACTGCTCTACAAATTGTAGCATGCTACAGGCCACCCTCTCAAACTCAGGAACCCCACACAGCCTTCCTGAAGACACTGGAGGGTATAAATGTATCTCCAAACACCATCATATTGGGTGACTTCAACTACCCGAATATAGACTGGGAACATTACTCAAGCCCTAACTTTCTAGCCCAACGGTTCCTGGAGTTCATAAATTCAAATGCCATGGAACAGCTAGTCACTGTTCCCACGAGAGGAGAAAATATACTAGATCTCATTGTCACAAACATGGGGACAAAATGCTCCACACGAAGTATATCCCTCATTGGTGAGATCTGATCATAAACTAATCTCACTGGAAATCCACATCCCCCCACCCCAAACAAAAAGACCATAGTGAAGAACTTCTCTAAAGCAAACTTCACACTACTCAAGACTGGTGTGGTATCCTTCAAGGCCCCTGAGCCAGTGGAAACCACAACCCAAGCTGCGGAAGCCCTTACAAATGCCTTCTATGAACACCTCCAGGACTGCATGGATCAGGCAATCCCAAATAAAACCAAGACTCTTTCCACAAAGGAACGTCCAGTCTGGTGGACCCCAGCCATTAACAAACTTTACAATAAGAGGAGAAAGCTATTACATGATAGAACAAAATCCATAAAGGAAGTCACCCTGATCATTATTAGTAAAAAATACGAGCACTCATAAAATCAACTAAGGCCAATTTTGAGAGAAAATTGCCATGGATTCAAAGGACAATCATAAGGCCTTTTTCAGCTATGTTAGGAACCTGGGTGGAAACTCCCAGATATGCTCAGAATTAGTCCAAAATGATACAAAAATCACTGAACCCACAGACATTGCCAACATACTGGCAGACAGGTTCAGTGCAAACTTCACCCCTCCCCTAAAGGAGAGATAACTATCCCAGCAGTGTAGCCTCCCGGACATCTCAAATGCGCAGGTGAAAGCTGCTCTCTAAAGCTAAAACACAGCATCAATGGGACCGGATGGTGTCCCGGCTGTGTGCTACACGAGCTAAATGAGGAATTAAACCGCATAAGGCAGCTGTTTAATCTCAGCCTTACCACAGGATACGTGCCCAAGGAGTGGCGACGGCAACTGTGGTCCCACTCCACAAAGGCGGCGCCCACGGACCCTGGTAATTACCCATAAGCTTAACAAGTCTAGTCTGCAAAGCTATGGAGAGGATCATAATGGAGCTCATAAACAAAGATATAGGGACTTTCAGACATTGGACCCGACCCAGTTTGGCTTTGTCAAGGGAAGATCATGCCTTTTGAACTTGGTCGACTTCTTCAAACAGTCACCAAGGCCATTGATGAGGAAAGGCAGTCCATACAGCCTACCTTGACCTTGCAAGGTTTTCGACACAATACCCCACTGGTATTGTAGAAAAACTACCAGCTTAAATGTAAACCCATATGTCACAAGATGGGTTGCAAACTGGCTTAAGGACAGAACCCACAGGGTTAGAGTTGCTGGCGCTGTGTCAGACTCAAGCCGGTCACAAGTGGTGTCCCACAGGGCTCGTCCTTGGCCCTATTGTTTGGCATCTACTTCTCAGAAGTACAGGCCAACATGGGAGGACTTTGGCTGACAAAGTTTGCAGACGACTGCAAACTGGGTGCCATAGTGGAAAGTGCATCGGACATGGATATCCTTCAGAAGGGACTCACGGAAACAGATAGCTGGTGCCAGAGCCATGGCCTGAAGATAAACGCCAAAATGTATAGTCATACCCTTCGGGAAAACAAGGTAACCCCAAGCTACCATATAGGTGGCAATCCACTAAGCACAGAAGAGGTTATCAGGGACCTGGGGACCCAGGTTGACAGTGGCCTTTCTTTGACACTCACATTGCTAAAGTGGTTAGAAAGACCTTCTACATTGCCCACCTGATCATGAAGGGATTCACATCCAGATCTAGTGAGGTCATTGTTCCTGTACTCTTCACTTATCAGACCAATGATCGAGTACAATGCCCCATTCGGGATGTATCTCACCCGACATCTGCAGCAATTGAGAGACCCCAAAAGTTCCTCACCAAAAGGATAAAGGGACTCCAAAATCTGTCATATGCTGCCAGATTGAAGAAACTCCAGCTCTATTCAGTCGCAGACGACGTGCTCAGAGGTGACATGTGCCTGACATACAAGGCCATGTCCAACCCGGAATTAATGGACATGCTCTACCTCAAAAATCCAAATCCACCAAAACCACTAGAGCAAGCGACTTAAACCTTAGCACAGATATAAATAGGACGTGCTGGAGGGATAGATTTATCACTCAGAGACTCCCTATGCTGTGGAATAAAATCCCGGTCCATGTGAGGCAGAGCACCTCGCTGACTCTGTTCAAGAGAAATCTAGACCTGTGGATGGGAGATCGTAGGTTTACCCCGGGAATCATCTCTGTGTCACTGCTGGACAGAGGCACAACAAACTAATGGGCACAGTATTTTTTCATATAAGGGGTGGCGTAAGCCACAAAAATTTGGGCTAGGCTTATAAATGCCTTAGGGCAGATAGCCTAGTATAAACCTATGAACCTATGAACCTAAATGACATCTGTCCACATATCATCCCAGGTATATGTCGGACAAACACATAGGGGCTGTGAGCAGCAGAGTAAACATACTTGACACACATATACACATTCAGCAATGGTGTGTACACTTGTGAGGTATTTTGCACAGTACATGCCAGGGTGCCGAACAGGTGCACAGCAATACTGTGTGCATGGGTGCAGTGTGTTCCAGGGAAAGGGGCATCACCTACTAAAACAACCCATGCATCACAGAGATGTATAATGTTGCTAGCAGGGATTGACTGTAGCTGCACTGCAAGCTGCTGAGTGCCATATGTCATGCATGTTGACAGATGGGTAATGAGAGGTCTGTGTGTAATATCTTTGTGCAACCTCACCCATAAGTGTGTGTGTGTGTGTGGGCGGGGGTTAATTTGTCTGTAAGTGCTATCTGATGGAGTGGAATGGGGTGGATGTATTTAGAATGCATGTGTGTATGTGTGTGTGCGTTTGTGTGTGTGTCCATGTATGCACATGTGTGAGTGTGGGGTTGTTCATACCTCTCAACTTCCCTTAGAAATTGTGCAGTACATGGACATAGACAACATTAGACACCAGGAATACTTTACTGACATGTAATCTCAGGACAGATGATAGTATAATAAAGTCTGCAGCATGAAAGATGCATTGGGAGGGAAAACTAGACACCAGGGATACTGTTTTAATTGCAATCAGCGGAAAAGTGAAAGAATACCCATGTATGCAGCACTAAAGATGCATTGGGGAATTACTAGACAACACCAAAGAGTGTTTCCACATATCACTGTAGTCCACATAAAGAGAAACAGATCTTGCATCTACTGAACAATAGTTAAGTATGACACTCCTGTGTCGGACATTATTGAGTGACTGTAGTAGCCCATAATATATGGGGGGCATGCTCAAGATGTCTGGACAAAAACAGGGTGAACACTGGATGACATCAGGGAGTCTTTGAAAAAAAATGACTCCAGTCACATTAAAGAGTTAATGGAATAACAGGTCATGTTTTGTGATCACATTTCTGAGCAATTAGAATAATGATACGTTAATGATTGGTATTATTGACTGTAATTATTCAAGACCGATGCAGGATGGGGAACTTAAGAGACAAAACTAGGGACATTCTGCAAAGTCAGAGACAGGTAAGTAGTATGGTGGAATGTCATGGGGTGTGTGTGTGTGTGTGTGTGTGTGTGTGTGTGTGTGTGTGTGTGTGTGTGTGTGTGTGTGTGTGTGTGTGTGTGTGCACGTGTGTACTGTTATGCAATGATGTACAGGTCTTAAAGTGCATTTCTTATTTTTCACTCACAGGTGGTGAGGTGAGTCAGGGTCCCTCCTGCAGGCAATCTGATGGTGTCCATACAGACACTGAAAATGATGATAGGTATGTTGAGGCACAGGCAGAGATGTCAGGGGCTGAAGCTGCACCATCGTTTGACATCTTACTGTTATCCACCCCATCCCCACACACAGTCACAATGCCTATACATACCCCATCACCAGTGGCCATAGCTGAGGGACAGTTGGTGGTTGGTGGCATGGGACAGGACAGTGTGGTATCTATGGCATGTGTATCTGGACACAGCAGCCATAGCCGGATGTCTGGCAGGGTACCACATAGGCAGATGTACAGGGGTACTCGGAGGGCTGCTGGTCATCATGCCCCTGGCAGAAGTGCCACATCTGGTACCAGCAGACGCATGTTTCAGGCCATCATGGAGGCACAGGCATGTATGGAACGGTACACCAGACAGGCTCTGAGGCTGCAGAGGGCTACTTATTCAGCTGTTACTGACAACATCCATGATTTTGCAGGTGCCCTCCATTATTTTTCAGAGGTCATGGATAGACAGTTGGGTGAGATGGTGGGAATCCTCAACTGTGGAATGTCATTGCTTGAGCATATGTTTTGAGTGGTGTGATGGCCACATGGATGTAGGGCATCAACACCAACAGTTGGAGGATAACACGGACATGCCAGAACACAGAGCCGTTCCCATAGTGGGAGTACCAGCCCCAGCACTGCAGGGGGAGCTGTCTACACCACACCACAGCAGGCCACATGCACATGGCCCTGGCCAGTCCCAAGAGGGAGCCAGATCCAGCAGATATATGTCATCATCAGAGGAGAGTACCATATCATGGCTTGTACCTGGCGGTACCCATGGAACCCCTAGCAGGCACAGTTCTCGTGTTCATGGCTGGAGACAGTGAACTGCACACCCTGCCAGGTATGGTCTGCAGCTGTCCAACAAACCCCTGTATAGGGCAGCCACATGGCGGAACTGTGTGCATGCATACACACATGCAATACCAAGACAGCTAGGGCAACCACATACCTGCACACACCACATCACCACAGCCAAATTAATAATTAAACCCCCTCACTCACACAAATGGTGTCAAATGTATGGCTCAGCCTAGGTCACCTAAAACATAGCACCCTGTGCATATGATGATACCTGTACCACATCCCTGTCATCTATAACATCGATGCAGGGACAGGCTAATATGGTTCTGATGCACAGGGTGACTGCACTACAGTGTACCAGTGTAAGGCTGTGTAACATGTTGTCAGCAGTAAAGTATAATGCTTACATGTCAGGAAGTGTAGCTGTCCAGCCATGATGCATTATAGCTGGTATTAACACTGAGTGATTGTGGTCTCCATAATGTATTATGTTTGTGTTGTAGGTGTCTATGTGTCAGCAGGATGATGGTCTGCTGTTATATCCTACAAGGGGTATGGCACTGTGGTGACACCTTGGCTGTGCCATATCCTGGGTACAGGTGAACATATGTCACAGGTCTGTATAACAGTTACTGCATGTGACACATGGCCGATAGGTCTGGCGGTGGTGTATACAAGTGAGTGCATGGTGGGTGATGTCAGCAGCCCTTCTACAGTGGACAATGGTAAGTGTACTGGGTGGTACACACCACGTGTTTATGTATAACACACACAGAGGCTTTGTTGTTGATGCAATATACAGAGAATACTGTACACATGGATGTATGTACCTGTGAAAGGAACCCATTTTAGCCTATGTAATTCCATCAATACAGAATAGGCACAAAAACACATTGGGAAATAAGAAGTCTGCTAGTTTAATGTCATTGACGATGGTACTGGCAGGGTATATGCCTCTTCCCTAATGTAGTGCAATCCTCAGCTCGGTAAACATAGGTGTGCTGGTGTGGATGGCACAGCCCTACCCTTTGGCGGGTGAGAGGTGCTGTAGAACCGCAGATAGTGTGATAGACAACTACTTAACCTGTTAACATGAACTGTACAGTATTACGGCCAGCTAAGCAGGGGGATACACTCAACAGTAACTGCAATGATGGTGGTTGTGTCCACAAGAGGCACACCCTGCTATATATACCAACCCCAGTATTGCTGTACACCTATACAGTGGGGAAGAGGGCATTTACACATCTACCACTAGTTGTGATGGAATGTATTTCCACAGAATGATACCTGTGAAATGTTAGCATACGTCAGGCAGTTCTTGAAAAGATGACCTCCTGGGACATGTATATTCTGCAAATGGAAGTAGATTCCTTCACATACACACACACTCTCACTTGGCAACACTGGGACTAGAACCCCTACCTAGGTATGTAGTGCTACTGATGTGTGTGTGGCCTTAATTGCACACACCACACAGCTTTTAGGATGAGGTGTGTTCCAGGTTACATGTTACGTGAAGAACATCCCCAGGCCTGTACAGTATGGCAATAGGGGATGTACTGGTTGTTTATGGGCAATACATAGTGTGACATACTGTCATATACACATTGACAAACATATAACAGTCATACACACATCTGAGAGACCTGGGCTTATCAGTGCTAACTACCTTGTCAGTGTGTCCATTCTGTTACAGATAAGTTACACACAGCGCATGCATAACTGGGCTGGATAGTGTTTTCAATTACCTGTATGGTTGATGGTGACAATGGTTCCCATACAGTGGAACATGGGACATGTACTGGGGGTACCATGGTGTAAAGACAATATACCCAGCACCCACACCCCACAGTGGATACTGTATGCACTGAAACCCATGATTACACTCTGACTTACCAACCATCACACATTAACCAGGACTGCAATACAACCCCTAATCTATCCCAAGAGTGCTACAACAGGGATATGCATCTAATACACATGCCACAGGTATAGTAGGGTGATGCATTGTCATGGCTCTCCTACGGTCAGCAACATCACTATCCCTAATACTATGTGGCAAGGTGTATTGTATTAGGAGAATGTGACCTCACAATGCTGCATCCTATAAATATAAACACATGCACACATACACACACTTGCAAGAACTCAGAGGGTATCCCATGCCTATCAACCCTATTTGTACAACAGTGTTGGGCTGGTACTGCAAGCCCCAGGTAGCCCTTAGGGAGAAGAGTTTAACAAGGTACATGTAATGGCTGGTACAGCAGCAGCCACATCTAACTATGGCAATGGGGGTGCGGTGGGAGTGAAGGGCCTCAGACTATTCTGAACTACAGGCCTACAAGCACACAGACACTGTTATTCTCAGTAATGCACACT